>NC_136014.1:28343944-28376444 GCF_048128805.1 Centroberyx gerrardi
AAAGTATAATAATGTCACTATAAACTCACTATAGATTAACACAGACACACTATAAGTCACTATAGGAATATTATAGGAATATTATAGGACTCCCATAGTGTTTCCCTCTGCAGGAGTCTGACAGAAAGAACCAAACACAACTGAGTCACTGTCTGCTGGAATGAAAGACCGACTGTCTGAACACACACATACACACACACACACACACACACACACACACACAGAAGGTTTTTAATTATAGATCACAGCATATGAACAGGTAACAATACAGAAGATCAGAGATGCAGCAGACAGTTATAACCACAGTCTGGAAAATCTTCTTTAGTTCGTTTTTTCTATAGATTGACCCCCCCCCCCCCCCACACACACACACACACACACACACACCACCAACCACCACAAAAACTTCTCACTACAATACTCCTTTAGAGTCTTGCAGTGTGTGTGTGTGTGTGTGTGTGTGTGTGTGTGTGTGTGTGTGTGTGGTTGTCAGTAGTGATTCATAATGACCTTATTGTACTTCATAGTATTTTTATTTAGCAGCTGCAGGTCTCTACTCTATATATTATCAATTGATTTCAGGTTGTAATAATTTTCCAAAATGGATATATATATGGAGACAGCTTCTGTATTTTCCTCCTCATATATTTTACTAAGACTGTTTTATGCAAAGCAGTTTATAGCTGTTTAAGTGCTTTATAAAAGTTTCTTCTTCTTCTTCTTCTTCTTCTCATTGTTATTAGGCTATTTATTTTGTATTATCTTTATTTTATGAGTGCATCTGACATGGACAACATTAAAACATTATAATGTATTATAATTATAATAAACATTTCTGGAAATGTGCTGGATTATTATTGTCAGGCCTAGACTACTATTATTGGGCTATTGTTGTTATCATTATTTCACAACTCTACCGAAACCCCCACACCTGAGTGACGTCACCGGCGCGTCATGCTAATTGGAGGCTCCAATTTCACTTCCGGTCCGTGCAGGTGAGACTCAGCTGCAGACTGAACTGTCAGAGAAGAAGAAGCAGAGCAGGAAGAAGCAGAGAGACTTCACAGAGCAGTCTGGCTGTTTAACCTCAGGAAACTTTCATTAAGCTTTAATTGACTTAACTGAACGCGATTCCTCGGGCTGAGTCCAGAACCTGAACCTGAACCTGAACCTGAACCTGCAGCTACTGGAAACAAGACGCGTCACACGGCTGCCGTCTTCCTGTCTTGTTAGACCCCCAGCAGCACCATGCTCTGCTCCTCCGTCAGACTGCTTTTATCTCTGTGTTTCCTCCAGACCGGGTTCCGGTGCGGCAGGGCGCAGACCACCTCAGCGGCGCCGGACGCGCCGCCGAGCTGCGGCGGCAGGCTCCGGCCCGGGCAGCGGGACTTCGTGCTGGACGCGGAGGAGGCGGTGAAGGACGGAGCCACCTTCCTCTCCTCCCCGGCCGTCAGCGCGCCGCAGGGCTGCGCCCGGGCCTGCTGTCGCGAGCCCGGCTGCAACCTGGCGCTGGTGGAGCTGGGGGGGCCGGGGGGGCCGGAGGGGGAGGAGGGGGTCCGGACCTGCTTCCTCTTCAACTGCGTCCACAGGAACCGGTTCGTCTGCAGGTTCGTCAACAAGGCCGGGTTCGTGAACTTCATCCTGGACTCTGTGTTCGAGAAACACCTGGCGGGACCGGAGGGCGCGGCAGGTCAGAACTGAACTATAGACCTGTGACGACACATTCTATCTAATCTATTCTGATCTAATCTAACGTCATTTGTTCTAATCGAATCTGACATAATCTGATATAATATAATATAATCAGTCATAGTAGATCTAATCTGATCTGATCTGATTTGATCTGATCTAATGAAATTTAATCTAATCTGATTTGATATAATTGAATCTGACATAATCTGATCTAATCTAATAGAACCAGATCATATCAAATCCAGTCTAATCGATCAGGATTTACATGGTGTCATGTTGTGGATCCATCCAACTTTTAAAGGGCCTCAGTATCAGGAGAAGCTGTAAAAGTTGATGATAAATCAGCTGCTGGTGTGAGTCAGAATCCAGTTCTGCTGCGGGACTCTGGAGGTTTCAGGCTGGACCCTGGTACCTGCAGGTCTGGACCGGGACGCTCTGCTCCTCCTGCTGCTCCTCCTGCTACTCCTCCTGCTGCTCCTCCTCCTGCTGCTCCTCCTGCTGCTCCTCCTCCTGCTGCTCCTCCTGCTGCTCCTCCTGCTCCTCCTCCTGCTGCTCCTCCTGCTCCTCCTGCTCCTCCTCCTGCTGCTCCTCCTGCTGCTCCTCCTGCTCCTCCTGCTGCTCCTCCTGCTGCTCCTCCTCCTGCTGCTCCTCCTGCTGCTCCTCCTGCTGCTCCTGCTGCTGCTGCTCTGCTGCTGCTCCTCCTGCTGCTCCTCCTCCTGCTGCTCCTCCTCCTGCTCCTCCTGCTGCTCCTCCTCCTGCTGCTCCTGCTGCTCCTGCTGCTGCTCCTCCTGCTGCTCCTCCTGCTCCTCCTGCTGCTCCTCCTCCTGCTGCTCCTCCTGCTCCTCCTGCTGCTCCTCCTGCTGCTCCTGCTGCTGCTCCTCCTGCTGCTCCTCCTCCTGCTGCTCCTCCTCCTGCTCCTCCTGCTGCTCCTCCTCCTGCTGCTCCTCCTCCTGCTCCTCCTGCTGCTCCTCCTCCTGCTGCTCCTCCTCCTGCTGCTCCTCCTCCTGCTCCTCCTGCTGCTCCTCCTCCTGCTGCTCCTCCTCCTGCTCCTCCTGCTGCTGCTCCTCCTGCTGCTCCTCCTGCTGCTCCTCCTGCTGCTGCTCCTGCTGCTCCTCCTGCTCCTCCTGCTGCTCCTCCTGCTGCTCCTCCTGCTGCTCCTCCTGCTGCTCCTCCTGCTGCTCCTGCTGCTCCTCCTGCTCCTCCTGCTGCTCCTCCTGCTGCTCCTCCTGCTGCTCCTCCTGCTGCTCCTGCTGCTGCTGCTCTGCTGCTGCTCCTCCTGCTGCTCCTCCTCCTGCTGCTCCTCCTCCTGCTGCTCCTCCTGCTGCTCCTCCTGCTGCTCCTCCTGCTCCTCCTGCTGCTCCTCCTGCTGCTCCTCCTGCTGCTGCTCTGCAGCTTCTCACATTTAACTTCAACTTTTTAAACTGATCCTGTCTGCAGGCTGGAGAACAGCAGAACAGCAGAACAGCAGAACAGCTGCAGACTAGACAGAGGATTCAGACATTCTAACTCTAAAATCAAATTCTAAGCAAAACCCTGTAGAACAACAGAACAGTAGAACAGTAGAACAGTAGAACAGTAGAACAACAGAACAGCAGAACAGTAGAACAGGAGAACAACAGAACAGCAGAACAGCAGAACAGTAGAACAGGAGAACAGTAGAACAGTAGAACAGCAGAACAGCAGAACAGCAGAACAGTAGAACAGCAGAACAGTAGAACAGCAGAACAGCAGAACAGTAGAACAGTAGAACAGGAGAACAACAGAACAGCAGAACAGCAGAACAGTAGAACAGGAGAACAACAGAACAGCAGAACAGCAGAACAGTAGAACAGCAGAACAGCAGAACAGCAGAACAGCAGAACAGTAGAACAACAGAACAGCAGAACAACAGAACAGCAGAACAGTAGAACAGCAGAACAGCAGAACAGCAGAACAACAGAACAGCAGAACAGTAGAACAGCAGAACAGTAGAACAACAGAACAGCAGAACAGTAGAACAGCAGAACAGTAGAACAGCAGAACAGCAGAACAGCAGAACAGCAGAACAACAGAACAGCAGAACAGCAGAACAGCAGAACAGTAGAACAGTAGAACAGTAGAACAGCAGAACAGTAGAACAGCAGAACAGCAGAACAGTAGAACAACAGAACAGTAGAACAGCAGAACAGTAGAACTCCTGTCAGAGCCGGTGGACTCTGCTTCTCTGTGATGTCATTTTAAATAAAGGGAAGTTGACCTCTGACCTCAAACAGCCACCAATAGAAACTACAATCAATTCTATTTGCAGCCGTTCCTCTTTTAAAACACCGTTCTTTATTCTCTGTATTAGTTTGATAATACTTACTATGAAGCAAACAGCGGCTGAATCAGGACATTTTTTGATATGAAATTTCATAATTATCTTCTGAAGTATGTATGATGTCACTTCACTCACCAGAAAAAATGTGTTCCAATGAGTGTTCCAGTGAGTTTTGGTTTATCCTCTGCTTCCTGTCTCCAGGTGAGGCTCCGCCCCTGGCCAACGCGGGGCGGGACGTCCTGGTTCAGCCCGGCGACCCCGTGACCCTGAACGGCATCGAGAGCCAGGCGCTGGGCGACGCCCACATCACCGACTTCCACTGGAGCCTGCTGAGCGGAGACGCTGCGGTGGAGATGGAGGTACAGACAGAGTCACATTACAGCTGACCCCAGATCAGCTGCCTGACCGCCTCACAAAGCATTGTGGGTACTGGAGTCTTTGTTATTATCACAACAAGACAGAAGTTCAAGTGTCTGTATTTTCTTCAGATCTCATCAGATCATCATGAGGCTCGGCAGATTTCTTTAAAATGAAGTTTCTGACCAACCTGCAGAATTTCAGCTGGATTGATTACTGATTGATTTTACAGTCAGTTGAACTTTAAACACAACGTAACATTGACAGGTTAATATCTTGGCCGTCTCTGAACCGATCTCTTAGCTTTTCACTAGCTAAGTAAAGGCAGACCCAGTTAATGTGCTGACCAAATTTCATGTCATTCTGACCTGCGGTTCATGAGAAGAAGATTTGTAAAAGTTTTCCAAAAATCCAAAATGGTGGCCAAAAATTGATGGTGGATATTGTGGGTCCAAAACTAGGAAAAAGTTAGCAATGTGCCTGTGGGAACTTAAAGAGCAATCTAATGGTAAACAGCAGCTGCTGAAATGGCCGTCTGCTATTAGCTGATCTTTGGTGCCAGGTGATGATGTCACCTTCTATACTGTACAACAGGTGGTGACATCATCACCTGGCACCAAAGATCAGCCAATAGCAGATGGCCATTGAGTTTAGTTCCTCTGTAATAAAGTTAAAACCGACCTGCCAGTGAATTCAGTATCAGTCACTTAATAAATAAAATAATAACAAAAATAAAATAATAAACACCCCCCCCCCCCTGCAGAAGACGGATCTTCCGGACCAGCTGCGTCTGTCCAACCTGCAGCCCGGAGTCTACGTCTTCCAGCTGAAGGTCACCGACTCCAACGACCAATCAGCCGCAGCCAAGGTCACCGTGCGCGTCCTCGACCCGCAGCAGTCCGGCCGTGAGTGCTCATGGGAAAAATTCTTTATTAGGACAAATTTATATTGGGTGTGTGTGTGTGTGTGTGTGTGTGTGTGTGTGTGTGTTTTGGAACGGCACTTACACATCAGTAGATGTTTGGTCTTATCTGGTTTCATCTTCATGCTTCACTTGGCTTCCCATGAGAAAACACACACACACACACACATACACACACACACACAGGATAATGTAACTTGTTTCAATACATTTGCTTGAAACTCTGGCGGCCATCTTGGAGGTCCTCAGCTCTGAACAGCTGACTGTGTTTCTGTCGTCTCAACAGAATTGAACAGACGGTTAATTTCTGTCTGTTTCTGACTGAACTGATCATTTCATCACTGATCCATCTGATTGATTTAGTGTTTAGATAATGTCAGCTTGTTAGCTAGCTAACCATAGTATCTGGTCAGCTAACATCACTGTCTTGTTGTTAACACATCTGATTAGCACACTAGCTAACGTATCTAGCAGCGGCTAGCGTTAGCGTGTTCACATTAACATCAGTGTGTTTGCTGCTAGTTAGCTAGCTAACAGTTTGTTCAGGTTAACTGAGCTGACTCTTCTCAAGCTACAACTCAGAGTGTTTTGGAGTAGAGACTAGGGCTAAAGACAAGACAGTTTACTGTGTCACAGGAACCAAATCCACCTTATCACACTATTCACTTTTACTGAGAACGTTACTGAATGGATCTACAGCCACACCACAACAAGCTGACTCAGCTGCTCTCTGCTTCTAGCTGCTTCATACAGATTTACACTTTATTAACTAACACACAGTTCTACAGATTTACACTTTATTAACTAACACACAGTTCTACAGATTTACACTTTATTAACTAACACACAGTTCTACAGATTTACACTTTATTAACTAACACACAGTTCTACATGTTCCTCCATCATGAGACTCAGCTGGTTATTGGCTGGTTATTAAAAGTATAAAGCCTTTATAGAAGCTGGTTATTTCCCTCTGTGTGTGATGTGAAGTGACTCAGTGTTTATTTCAGGTTGGAGTGTTAATAGAAGGTTTGGAGTGTTTTCTCACACTGATCCACACCTCAACAGCCAGACAACTGGTCCGACTGGAATATCAGTCTCACACACACACACACACACACACACACACACACACACACACACCAAGACAAGCCTGGGAAGGGATTTGACTTTGTCTTCAGACTTATGAAGACATTTTAGTTAAATCTTCTCACTGCTGCTGATTTTCTGGCTAATCTGCTTATTTTTTCTGGTTTTAATAAATTTGCCTTTGTTCATGATGATGTCACATTTTCCAAACTTAAAACAAGTTTCTGGTTTCAAGATTTTATTCACTGTTACCTGATTTGTTCTTGAAAGAAGTCGTGTTGACATGAATTAAGTGAAATTTATTGACCTTCTAGTAAAATGAGGCCAGTAGAAACACATTAGAGTCCGGTCAGGTCCAGGTGTGTATTGATCACTTCTACAATACATAATCAATCAATCAATCAATCAGCATCAGATCTGATCAGACAGCAGATCAGCTGTAAAACAGATTCCTGCTGTGGAACATGAAGTACAGTCTGCAGTACTGACGCAGTATAAATACACAGAGGTTACCATGGTTACCGCTGTGTACACTGCTGACATGACCGCACTCCCTCTTGTCTAGCCTCACACACACACACACACACACACACACACACACACCTCGCTCTGTCCTGCAGGCGGCGCTGCTGCTGGTATGAGAATAATAATAATAGTAATACTAGTAATGCTGTTCTGTATTTTATCTGTCAGTATAATATAATAATATTAATAATATAATTATAATATAATATAATATTATAATATATTCCAGTCAGATGAGGCTGCAGATTCTAGTGAAAATAATCTGATGTTTAAAGTAAATTCAGTAAAGAACATCAGACTGAAGAGATCAGACTTTATTTTAACAGATGACTGTTTCTCTCCTCCTCTTCTTCTTTTCCTTCCTCCTCTTCCTCCTCCTCTTCCCCCTCCTCCTTTTCCTCCTCTTCCTCCTCCTCTCCATCCTCCTCCTCCTCTTTCCCCTCCTCCTCTCATCCTCCTCCTCCTCTTTCCCCCCCTCCTCCTCTCATCCTCCTCCTCCTCCTCTCCCTCATCTTCCTCCTCCTCCTCCCCCTCATCCTCGTCCTCCTCTTCCTCTTCCTCCTCTTCCCCCTCCTCTTGTTCCTCCTCCTCCTCCCCCTCCTCCTCGTCCCCCTCCTCCTCGTCCTCCTCCTCCCCCTCATCCTCCTCCTCCTCCTCCTCCTCAGTTCACTGTCTGGTTCCAATGAAGGTCGGTCCGTGTCGCGGAGCTTTTCCTCGTTGGTATTTCAGCGCGGCGTCCGGCAGCTGTGAGCAGTTTGTGTTCGGCGGCTGCAAACCGAACCACAACAACTTCCTGAGTCAGAAGGAATGTTCCGCCACCTGCAGCGGAGTCACAGGTGCACACTGATGATGTCATCACTTATTATGATGCTGACAGAGTATTACTGAGCGTCACGTAGTTACTTCATATGACTGCAGCTGTTTGGACCCCAGTAGCAGCAGTAGTAGTAGTACTAGTAGTAGTAGTAACAGTAGTAGTAGTAGTACTAGTACTAGTAGTAACAGTAGTAGTAGTAGTCAGTATAGTAGTAGTTATAATAATAGTAGTAGTAGTTACACTAGTACTATCTGTACTGGTAGTGGTAATACTAGTTGTAGTTGTTCTGGTCATAATAACAGTAGTAATAATGGAGTAGTATCAGTAGTATCAGTAGTATCAGTAGTACTGGTAGCAGCAGCAGTAGTAGCTGTATGTATAGTAGTAAAACTAGTTACTACTAACTAGTATTTGTACTGGTAATAATAAAAACCAGTAGTAATTTGATAATAATATTTTCTATATAATCTTTATAAAGTTGTTTTCCTCTTGCTGTCTCTCTGAAGGAGAAACTGATAAAATGCAAAATCACAATATTCCATTTAACTGATATTAATAATTCATATTAGTCAATATTGAAACCCTTCTGTGTGTCCTTAACTCTTCTTCTGTGGTGGCAGCAGGTCACTGTGACCTCTGACCTCTGACCCTTCAGCTCTCACTGCTGTTGGATGTTAATGTGAGTCTGGATGCTGTTGGAGGGTTCGATCTGTTCACACTGCAGGCTGATCAGATGTGACTGGATATGAAATGAAAGGAATCTGGTTTGATTGTTTCTGTCTGAGCTGCTGCTGACATGACTGAATATTAATTATCAATAATCAATAATCTCTCCCTCGCTCCACAGCGGCCTCAGAGAGGAGCGTCGCTCTGCCGAACGCCGGTGAGATCAACAGACGCTTCTCAGATCAATACTCCCATCAGGACCGATCGGTCTGCTTTAAGATCACATGAAACTTTATTGATCCTGCGGGGAAGTGGGCTCGCTGCTCCGCAGAGAGAACCGGAGCAGGAACAGGAACCTCAGAGCAGGAGCAGGAACCTCAGAGCAGGAACAGGAACCTCAGAGCAGGGACAGGAACCTCAGAGCAGGGACAGGAACCTCAGAACAGGAACAGGAACCTCAGAGCAGGAACAGGAACCTCAGAGCAGGAACAGGAACCTCAGAGCAGGGACAGGAACCTCAGAGCAGGGACAGGAACCTCAGAACAGGAACAGGAACCTCAGAGCAGGAACAGGAACCTCAGAGCAGGAACAGGAACCTCAGAGCAGGGACAGGAACCTCAGAGCAGGAGCAGGAACCTCAGAGCAGGAACAGGAACCTCAGAGCAGGGACAGGAACCTCAGAGCAGGAACCGGAACAGGAACCTCAGAGCAGGGACAGGAACCTCAGAGCAGGGACAGGAACCTCAGAGCAGGAACAGGAACAGGAACCTCAGAGCAGGGACAGGAACCTCAGAGTCTCAGTTAGTTTCTTAGAGAGAGTTCGGTCCAAACTGGATTTGTGAACACGGAGGTTTAGAATCAAAACCTTCATCAGACTCAGTAAATCTGCTCACTCACATCTAGTTTTTAACTAAATCACTTTTCTTTTAATACTTTTAAAGTTCTAAAAAATTTAGGACAAGAAAAACTTCAGATGAAGAGTTTCATTACAAAACAATATGATCCACTTTGGAAGAAATGGCTCTTGGTAATATTTGAAGAACAAAACGAGTCTGAAGTATTTCCTGTTGAGCTGATCCAGAACCAGAGAGAGGCTGGACGTCTCCGTTTGGAAACAAACTCTCCAAACGTGCGCTGAATATTAAGGACTCTTCCTCTCTGATGAGATGAATCCAGATAAAAGCCATTATCTCTTATTGATTTCCTTTATTAAATCAATACTGATCAGAAAGTAGCAGAGAAGAAGAAGAAGAGTTACCGAAGGATTTGTAATGTAGATTGTGCAAAACTGCTGCAACTCAATAACAGATGAGGAAAAATTACAATGTTTTCAATCTTGTGTGTGTGCGCGCGTGTGTGTGTGTGTGTGTGTGTGTGTGTGTGTGTGTGTGTGTGTGTGTGTGTGTGTGTGTGTGTGTGTGTGTGTGTGTGTGTGTGTGTGTGCGCGCAGAGGTGTGTGTGTCTCCCTGTCAGCCCTCTCAGTTCTCCTGCAGCAGCGGCTGCTGTCTGGACAAAACTCTGGAGTGTGACGAGGTTCAGCAGTGCAGCGACGGGTCGGACGAGAGCCGCTGCAGCGCAGGTCCCACACACACACACACAGTCCCACACACACACACACACACACGGAGTCCAACACACACACACACTCCAAACACATTTCATTTCAAAACATTATCAGCTTTGGAATGATTTTCTGTCTGAAGTCAGTTTGACTGAACTTCTCTCTTTTTATCTCGTAATGAAAAGTCTTCAAATACACATTTTATTCTGCTGTATATATCTATATATATATATATGCTGTATGTATATATATGTATATATATATTCTGTGTATGGGCAACATGGTCAAATTAAAATGAGGATTGTTAGGAAAAGGCTGTGGCTGATATTTGATAATGTCGAATATCGCGATATCTTCCACAGTATCTAATATCAGACCAAGAAATTTGATGTAATTTAGAAGTAATGAAATAAAATACTCCCAAAAAAACAAAGAATGGGAAAAACAAAACAACTGTCCCCCCCCCCCCAATATTTTTTATTATTTATTATTTTTAATATATTAATTGGCATTTTCCTCATCTTCCTTGTGCTGCTGCAGTCTCTCCTGTCTGTCAGTAACAGTTTCTTGATGAGTCAGCTGCTCTCCAGCATGAAGCTGCAGCACAACATGACAGATCTGAGAGATTCTGTTCTGTTTGTCCTCAGTGAACCAAACCTTCAACCGCCTGCTGGACATCGACGTGAACCAGAAGAGAGGTGAGACTGTCTGTCTGTCTGTCTGTCTGTCTGTCTGTCTGTCTGTCTGTCTGTCTGTCTGTCTCTCTGTCTGTCTGTCTGTCTGTCTGTCTCTCTCTCTCTCCCTCTCTCCCTCTCTCTCTGCTGTATTGGCATGAGATGAAGAGACTCATGTTGCCAAAGCATCATTTCCATATTAAAATACAGTGTCCCCCCCCCCAGCCCGCTGCACCGAGCCGCCCCGGACCGGCCCGTGTCGGGCGAGTCACACCCGCTGGTTCTACGACCCTCTGAACAGGAAGTGCCACCGCTTCACCTTCGGCGGCTGCGACGGAAACGACAACAACTTCCAGGAGGAAGAGTCCTGCAGCAAGACCTGCGCCGGGGTCACGGGTCAGTACACAGGACAGTACCATGTAGTACCACGTAGTACCATGTAGCAGCACGTAGTTCCATGTAGTACCACATAGTACCACGTAGCACCACGTAGCAGCACGTAGCAGCACGTAGCACCACGTAGCAGCACGTAGCACCACGTAGCAGCACGTAGCAGCACGTAGCAGCACGTAGCACCACGTAGCACCACGTAGCACCACGTAGCACCACGTAGCAGCACGTAGCACCACGTAGCACCACGTAGCAGCACGTAGCACCACGTAGCAACACGTAGCACCACGTAGCGGCACGTAGCGGCACGTAGCGGCACGTAGCGGCACGTAGCACCACGTAGCACCACGTAGCGGCACGTAGCGGCACGTAGCACCACGTAGCGGCACGTAGCACCACGTAGCGGCACGTAGCACCACGTAGCACCACGTAGCACCACGTAGCAGCACGTAGCACCACGTAGCACCACGTAGCACCACGTAGCGGCACGTAGCGGCACGTAGCGGCACGTAGCGGCACGTAGCGGCACGTAGCGGCACGTAGCGGCACGTAGCACCACGTAGCGGCACGTAGCACCACGTAGCGGCACGTAGCACCACGTAGCGGCACGTAGCACCACGTAGCACCACGTAGCAGCACGTAGCGGCACGTAGCACCACGTAGCGGCACGTAGCGGCACGTAGTACCACGTAGCGGCACGTAGCACCACGTAGCAGCACGTAGCAGCACGTAGCACCACGTAGCGGCACGTAGCAGCACGTAGCACCACGTAGCACCACGTAGCAGCACGTAGCAGCACGTAGCACCACGTAGCACCACGTAGCACCACGTAGCAGCACGTAGCACCACGTAGCAACACGTAGCACCACGTAGCACCACGTAGCACCACGTAGCGGCACGTAGTACCACGTAGCAGCACGTAGCACCACGTAGCAGCACGTAGCACCACGTAGCACCACGTAGCACCACGTAGCAGCACGTAGCACCACGTAGCAACACGTAGCACCACGTAGCACCACGTAGCGGCACGTAGCACCACGTAGTACCACATAGCGGCACGTAGCGGCACGTAGTACCACGTAGTACCACGTAGTGGCACGTAGTACCACGTAGCAGCACGTAGTACCACGTAGTGGCACGTAGTACCACGTAGTAGCACGTAGTACCACGTAGTACCACGTAGTAGCACGTAGTACCACGTAGTGGCACGTAGTACCACGTAGTACCACGTAGTACCATGTAGTACTGAAAACTTAGTTGCGACATTGAGGACATTTTATGTGAATTTTCTGTGTGAGTTTTTCTGATCCGTTCATCTGAATTCACATAAAAACTCAGCTGGTTTGAATAAGAATAATAAATAATAAATAATAAATATTAAATATTAACGAGGAGCCGAAGAGAAGAGAAGCAACAGATATTAAAATGTCAGAGTATCTTTCTGTTATTTCTCCAGATGATAATTCCTCTTTTCTGTATCTTTTCCTCTCCTGTGTGTGTGTGTGTGTGTGTGTGTGTGTGTGTGCAGAGCACCATGTGTTTGCCAGAGGAATCTTTGAGCGGTTTGAGGAGGGAGAGAGTGAATCAGGTCAGTTTGACCTTCTGACCTTCAGTCTGATGTTCACAGTGACCTCACTTCACACTTTTCATATAGAAAACTGCTTAATTATGATTATTATGATTATTATTATTAGTAATTGCAGTAGTAGTTGTCACAGTAGTCCTGAATAAGGCCGGTGTTCCTCCTCAGGTTCCATCGCCGTGGCGGTCATCTTGGCGGTGGCCATCTTGGCGCTGCTGGCCGTCTTGTCTTACTGCTTCCTGAAGTCCAGGAAGGATCGGTCGCGGCGGGCGGTCGCCGCCGGCCCCGCCCACGCCGCCATGACGGAGGAGCGGGACACGCTGGTGTACAACAGCACCACCAAGCCTGTGTGACATCACACCAGGCTGCTTACTGATGTTCTACTGATGTTCTACTGATGTTCTGCTGATGTTCTTCTGATGTTCTACTGATGTTCTACTGATGTTCTGCTGATGTTCTACTGATGTTCCACTGATGTTCTTCTGATGTTCCACTGATGTTCTGCTGATGTTCTACTGATGTTCTACTGATGTTCCACTGATGTTCTACTGATGTTCTACTGATGTTTTACTGATGTTCTACTGATGTTCTACTGATGTTCCTCTGATGTTCTACTGATGTTCTTCTGATGTTCCTCTGATGTTCTACTGATGTTCTTCTGATGTTCTTCTGATGTTCCACTGATGTTCTACTGATGTTCTTCTGATGTTCCACTGATGTTCTACTGATGTTCTTCTGATGTTCCTCTGATGTTCTACTGATGTTCTTCTGATGTTCTTCTGATGTTCCACTGATGTTCTACTGATGTTCTACTGATGTTCTTCTGTTGTTTTACTGATGTTTCTTGAATTTTCTGCTCTTTCCTGTTGTTTCCTGTTGTTTTCTGTTTCCTGTTGTTTCCTGTTGTTTTCTGTTTCCTGTTGTTTTCTGTTTCCTGTTGTTTCCTGTTGTTTTCTGTTTCCTGTTGTTTTCTGTTTCCTGTTGTGTTCCTGTTGTTTTCCTGTTGTGTTCCTGTTGTTTTCCTGTTGTGTTCCTGTTGTTTTCCTGTTGTTTTCCTGTTGTTTCCTGTTGTTTTCCTGTTGTGTTCCTGTTGTTTCCTGTTGTGTTCCTGTTGTTTCCTGTTGTGTTCCTGTTGTGTTCCTGTTGTGTTCCTGTTGTTTCCTGTTGTTTCCCTGTTGTTTCCTGTTGTGTTCCTGTTGTTTTCCTGTTGTTTCCTGTTGTTTTCCTGTTGTTTCCTGTTGTTTCCTGTTGTTTCCTGTTGTTTCCTGTTGTTTCCTGTTGTGTTCCTGTTGTTTCCTGTTGTGTTCCTGTTGTTTCCTGTTGTGTTCCTGTTGTTTTCCTGTTGTTTTCCTGTTGTTTCCTGTTGTTTTCCTGTTGTTTCCTGTTGTTTTCCAGCTTTATTTGTGTTCCTGATAGAAGAATGATTGAGTGCAGAACTGTTGTTCCACTGATGGAAGAAAACTTCGCCACTGGTTTGAAGATTTCTCTTGAAACAAATTACTATCTTCAAATATGAGATAAATCCTCTCAGCTGTTTATAGAATCTGTAGGAAGTTCACATCACACTCGACTCTTCTGAGGTGCTCGAGGTCAACAAAACATCAAAGTGGGAAAACAAAACTTCTGCACTTAGGTCCAAAGTTTCTGGACCTAAGTGTGCAGAGTTTTGCTCTTCCACCTGTTTATAGAAAAATGGGATTTGAAGCTTCAGCAGCAGGTGAAATGCTGCAGTTGGACATTTTATGCAGAATAATTCTGTTTTTTAAGTGTTTGTTGTGTCGGGTTTCTGTTCTCAGGGGAAAACTTAAGGTTTTTATACGTTTTATTCCTCGTCTTGAATGTGTTCGTGGAGCTTGTTGTGTTCGGCTCAGTCTGGATTTGCATGCTGACGTCAGTTTTGATGCAAATGTAAAAGGGAAAACATGTAAATGGATGTACACAGCTCTGTTTCTAAGAACACAACGCTTTTTTTAATGAAATGATTGTAAATATGAAGGTAAACCTAATGTTTATGTTTTTTAATTCACAAAAGCTGTTGATAACTGGTGTCATTTTCCTCAAAATTGTGTTTGAGAGTTTGTATAATTTCTCAATAAAGCCATAAGGGAACAAAGTGGGATGATTTGTTGCATTAGATAATATTTAACTGAGTACATTCAGGAATATTATTTACTTTCAGGAATATTGTTTACATTTAGGAATATTATATGGACCGTCATGCTGCTGCAAGATTCATTCTGGTAGTTTAATATCAATACAACATACAACAATACATCAATATACAACAGGCAGCTTGTGACTTGCCCAGTCAGCAGCAGGTTAAAGTGTCTGAACTGAATCATTTAGTTCATCTGCAGTAAAGATCAGCTGCAGGAGTGAGACTTTGTTTTTCTGGTCTGGTTTATGGTCCGGCCACTTTAAGGAGGCCGCAGGTTTGTAAACATCCCATGAATGTGAGTGATGTCATCGTGTGACAGGCCGGGACTCGCCCGACTCGAACCGGTTTGCTGTCACACACTCGGCTCGGTCTGTGTTCAGTCAACACAGATTTAATGATACAAACTTTCTGTAAACTTCTGAAGCTTCTGGTTTCTGTTCAGCCGGTCTGCAACGATGCAAAATACAAGATTCACCTTGTCTCCCCTCCTGAAGGTCACTGAACCTGCTCTGCTCTGACTCTCATGACTGTTAGAGATGTAATGGATACTGCAGGAACGCTTCAGTCCAGTCCAGCCAGCAGGAGGCGCCAGAGTCTTAATATGACTTCTATCTCTCCCAGTCTGCTTACAGTCAAAGATTAAATTAATAATTAGAACAATAATCTAATTGTTGAATTTCAAAACTCATCCACTAAGAGAAGAAGAAACTCGCAGCTTCAGGGAAAAGACAGCTGATCTTCTTCTTCTTCTGTTCTTAGTTAAAGGGGAATTTCAGAAACCTAATCTGACCTCTTTTTTTTGTTATCAATTGTTTTTATTTCAAAAAGTGAAGCAATAGTCATTGCAATGACAAACACAAAGTATCAGAGTATATTTTCCCCCACTAGGACCAGGACAGGTCCTCCCTCCCTCCCCTCCCACCCCACACTAGTTCTACATGACATAGTACATGAATTCATAATTTTACAACAATAAAACAAAGTGCACTTAGATCCACTGTAATGCCAAACTTAACAGAGTATATCAGACAACAGGACAACAGGGTATTTGCACACCCAATAAATCTGATACAATAAATCTCCCAGTGCGCAGCCGCAGAGTGTTGGGTTTCAGTCTGCTCCTCTGCTCTGTCCGGACAGCTCTGTCTGGCTGCTCAAAACTCTTTACTTTCAAAATTAACTTTTATATTGTTGGAGTGACGCATGCGCAGAGGGGCGGAATTTAACCAGCAACCCCTCCTCCTCCAGTCAGCGAACACAGAACAGACCGGACCGGAGGAAAGACACCGGGAGATTTAATGAAGAATACAGACTGAAGTGTTTTAATAAGGACAACCGGACCGTCTCTCTCTCTCTGCCTGTCTCTCTCTCTCTCTCTGTCTCTCTCTCTCTGCCTGTCTCTCTCTCTGCCTGTCTCTCTCTCTCTGCCTGTCTCTCTCTCTGCCTGTCTCTCTCTCTCTGCCTGTCTCTCTCTCTGGATGTAACTTCACCGCCTGGAAGTTTTCTGAGAAGTTTTGGAAACTTTCCGAGGTACGTTAAATCACAACTTATCTAACTAACCCACGCTCTGAAATATTACGTTTCATTTATTTATTTTTTACCCCACAATATGTTTCGAGAAAAGTTTCAGAATATACCAACATGCGTCAGTAAATGTGTTTGTGTTTCCTCGCACTGTGTTGATGTCGTTGCAGACAGAAGCGAATGTATTTCCAGTTTTTAAAGTCTATATTTCTAATGAATGTCATCAGCATCTCCTGATACATTTTGTCAGTTTCTGTGTGTTTTGAAACATCATATCTGTGGAGTCTATACGGAAGTAGCTGTGTGTGAATCTGTTTGCTGTCTCACTGTGAGTCTGACGGGCAAACACTTACAAACAAGCAGAGACACCGAGCTGTGGTTTAATCTGCTTCAAAGTGAATTTAATTTAAAGTTAAGATCCGCAGCAGACAGAGCAGAAACGATCCGTGCCCGTCTCGCTTCTACGTACAGCTCCTGACGCCGAACTCCGTTGAAAAATCCGTAATTTTTATATTTCCGTGCTCATTGACAAACCTGTATAAAATGCACTAAACATTTTCAGGATCCGTACGATCCATTCTTCATTTCGGCATACATCAAATCCAAGAAGCAACACTCCTTTTAATAAGATTTCACCTTTTAGAACCGGTTTGCTTGTTCTAATCTTCCACCAAAACCACCGGCGGCGCTGGAGAGCAGCGGGAACCGGTTGTGAAAATTGAGATTTTATCAAACTCTGAGCTTCTTGGTGGATTATATGTGTGCCGAACTGAAGACCGGATCCTAACGAGTCAGAAAAGGTATCGAGTCATCTTTTGTGAAGTTTGCAGCTCTGCCGAAAAGCAAGGAAACATTACACTGGCAGCCTGATGGCAGTTTTTCTCTGTACAAGAGAACGTGTTGTGGCTGCAGGACGGACTCGGTGCTTCAGTCCATGTTGTGCATCAGTATCTGAATCTTCTCATCACTGACCTTGTCACTTTTCTGCTTTAACGTTATGCATTATGTGTATTTGGTTGTGTGTTATTTGGTGATTTTGCTCGCTTGTGTGATTGATTGATTGATTGATTGATTGACTGTATTGGATATAAAAGTGCAGTACATCCCAGAGGAGAACATGTCAGAGCACTGAAACACTGTTTCCAACGTTTCCTCGATGGAGAACAAAAACTAAATTATAGTAACAAATTCCACACTACATGTAAACTACAAAGTGTGTGTGTGTATGACTGTCTGCGGGAGTGTGCGGAAAAGTGTGTGTGTGTGTGTGTGTGTGTGTGTGTGTGTGTGTGTGTGTGTATTATGGTGTGTGTAGCCATGCACGGGTTTGTGTGTATGAAAGAATGTGAATTATGGCAATAAGACAGACAGGCAGACAGACAGACAGACAGACAGACAGACAGGCAGACAGACAGGCAGACAGGCATGTTTCTCTTTAATAAGACAGAGCAGAGACACAGACTGAAACAGACTGATAAATAGATAAATAGATGGATGGACAGATGGATACATGGATGAGAGAAAGAGAGAGAAAGTGTTTTATGTGTCAACATGTTTGTTCTCATCTGACCTCAGTCTGCAGATCAGCTGCTTCACTCAGGAACACTGATGTGATTTAATGATCTTTAACCTGAAGGTTCCCTCTGCTGCAGAACAGACAGACAGACAGAAACAGACAGACAGAAACAGACAGACAGAAACAGACAGACAGAAAGACAGAAACAGACAGACAGAAACAGACAGACAGAAACAGACAGACAGAAACAGACAGAAACAGAAAGACAGAAACAGACAGACAGAAACAGACAGACAGAAACAGACAGACAGAAACAGACAGAAACAGACAGACAGAAACAGAAAGACAGAAACAGAAAGACAGAAACAGAAAGACAGAAACAGACAGAAACAGAAAGACAGAAACAGAAAGACAGAAACAGACAGAAACAGACAGAAACAGACAGAAACAGAAAGACAGAAACAGAAAGACAGAAACAGACAGACAGAAACAGACAGAAACAGACAGACAGAAACAGACAGACAGAAACAGACAGACAGAAACAGACAGAAACAGACAGACAGAAACAGACAGAAACAGACAGACAGAAACAGACAGAAACAGACAGACAGAAACAGACAGACAGAAACAGACAGACAGAAACAGACAGACAGAAACAGACAGACAGAAACAGACAGATAGAAACAGACAGACAGAAACAGACAGAAACAGACAGACAGAAACAGACAGACAGAAACAGACAGATAGAAACAGACAGACAGAAACAGACAGACAGAAACAGACAGACAGAAACAGACAGACAGAAACAGACAGATAGAAACAGACAGACAGAAACAGACAGAAACAGACAGACAGAAACAGACAGACAGAAACAGACAGATAGAAACAGACAGACAGAAACAGACAGACAGACAGACAGAAACAGACAGACAGAAACAGACAGATAGAAACAGACAGACAGACAGACAGAAACAGACAGACAGAAACAGACAGAAACAGACAGACAGAAACAGACAGACAGAAACAGGCAGACAGACAGACAGACAGACAGAAACAGACAGACAGAAACAGACAGAAACAGACAGACAGAAACAGACAGAAACAGACAGACAGAAACAGAAAGACAGAAAGACAGAAACAGACAGAAACAGACAGACAGAAACAGACAGACAGAAACAGACAGAAACAGACAGACAGAAACAGACAGACAGAAACAGACAGACAGAAACAGACAGACAGAAACAGACAGAAACAGACAGACAGACAGACAGACAGAAACAGACAGACAGAAACAGACAGACAGAAACAGACAGACAGAAACAGACAGAAACAGACAGACAGACAGACAGACAGAAACAGACAGACAGACAGACAGACAGAAACAGACAGACAGACAGACAGACAGAAACAGACAGACAGAAACAGGCAGACAGACAGACAGACAGAAACAGACAGACAGAAACAGACAGAAACAGACAGACAGAAACAGACAGACAGAAACAGACAGAAACAGACAGACAGAAACAGACAGACAGAAACAGACAGAAACAGACAGACAGAAACAGACAGACAGAAACAGACAGAAACAGACAGAAACAGACAGAAACAGACAGACAGAAACAGACAGACAGAAACAGACAGAAACAGACAGAAACAGGCAGAAACAGACAGACAGACAGAAACAGAAAGACAGAAACAGACAGACAGAAACAGACAGAAACAGACAGAAACAGACAGACAGAAACAGACAGACAGAAACAGACAGACAGAAAGACAGAAACAGACAGAAACAGACAGAAACAGACAGAAACAGACAGAAACAGGCAGAAACAGACAGAAACAGACAGAAACAGACAGAAACAGGCAGAAACAGACAGAAACAGACAGACAGAAACAGGCAGAAACAGACAGAAACAGACAGAAACAGACAGAAACAGACAGAAACAGACAGAAACAGGCAGAAACAGACAGACAGAAACAGGCAGAAACAGACAGAAACAGACAGAAACAGGCAGAAACAGACAGAAACAGACAGAAACAGACAGAAACAGACAGACAGAAACAGGCAGAAACAGACAGAAACAGGCAGAAACAGACAGAAACAGACAGAAACAGGCAGAAACAGACAGAAACAGACAGAAACAGGCAGAAACAGACAGAAACAGGCAGAAACAGACAGAAACAGACAGAAACAGACAGAAACAGACAGACAGAAACAGGCAGAAACAGACAGAAACAGACAGAAACAGGCAGAAACAGACAGAAACAGACAGAAACAGACAGAAACAGACAGAAACAGACAGACAGAAACAGACAGACAGAAACAGACAGAAACAGACAGACAGAAACAGACAGACAGAAACAGGCAGAAACAGACAGAAACAGACAGAAACAGACAGAAACAGACAGACAGAAACAGGCAGAAACAGACAGAAACAGACAGAAACAGACAGACAGAAACAGGCAGAAACAGACAGAAACAGACAGAAACAGACAGACAGAAACAGACAGAAACAGGCAGAAACAGACAGAAACAGACAGAAACAGACAGAAACAGACAGACAGAAACAGGCAGAAACAGACAGAAACAGACAGAAACAGACAGAAACAGGCAGAAACAGACAGAAACAGACAGAAACAGACAGACAGAAACAGGCAGAAACAGACAGAAACAGACAGAAACAGGCAGAAACAGACAGAAACAGACAGAAACAGACAGAAACAGACAGACAGAAACAGGCAGAAACAGACAGAAACAGACAGAAACAGACAGAAACAGGCAGAAACAGACAGAAACAGACAGAAACAGACAGAAACAGACAGACAGACAGAAACAGACAGAAACAGACAGACAGAAACAGACAGACAGAAACAGACAGAAACAGACAGAAACAGACAGAAACAGACAGACAGACAGAAACAGACAGAAACAGACAGACAGAAACAGACAGACAGAAACAGACAGAAACAGACAGAAACAGGCAGAAACAGACAGACAGAAACAGACAGAAACAGGCAAACAGAAACAGACAGACAGAAACAGACAGAAACAGGCAAACAGAAACAGACAGACAGAAACAGACAGAAACAGACAGAAACAGGCAGAAACAGACAGAAACAGACAGAAACAGAAAGACAGAAACAGACAGAAACAGACAGAAACAGACAGAAACAGACAGAAACAGACAGAAACAGGCAAACAGAAACAGACAGACAGAAACAGACAGAAACAGACAGAAACAGACAGACAGAAACAGACAGAAACAGACAGACAGAAACAGACAGAAACAGACAGAAACAGACAGAAACAGACAGACAGAAACAGACAGAAACAGACAGACAGAAACAGACAGAAACAGACAGAAACAGACAGACAGAAACAGACAGAAACAGACAGAAACAGGCAAACAGAAACAGACAGACAGAAACAGACAGAAACAGACAGAAACAGACAGACAGAAACAGACAGAAACAGACAGACAGAAACAGACAGAAACAGACAGACAGAAACAGACAGAAACAGACAGACAGAAACAGACAGACAGAAACAGACAGAAACAGACAGAAACAGACAGACAGAAACAGACAGAAACAGACAGAAACAGACAGAAACAGACAGACAGAAACAGACAGACAGAAACAGACAGAAACAGACAGACAGAAACAGACAGAAACAGACAGAAACAGACAGACAGAAACAGGCAGAAACAGACAGACAGAAACAGACAGACAGAAACAGGCAGAAACAGACAGAAACAGACAGACAGAAACAGACAGAAACAGACAGAAACAGACAGACAGAAACAGACAGAAACAGACAGACAGAAACAGACAGAAACAGACAGACAGACAGACAGACAGAAACAGACAGACAGAAACAGACAGACAGAAACAGACAGACAGAAACAGACAGAAACAGACAGACAGAAACAGACAGAAACAGACAGAAACAGACAGACAGAAACAGACAGAAACAGACAGACAGAAACAGACAGAAACAGACAGAAACAGACAGACAGACAGACAGACAGAAACAGACAGACAGAAACAGACAGACAGAAACAGACAGACAGAAATGTGAATCAGAAAAGAAAATGAAAATAAAGAAGCAGAAGTTCAGATGTTTCAGGTTTTCTTCACTGATCTGAAGCAGAAAACCTCCAGATGAGTCCAGACTGTTAGAGTGGAGCGAGGGATGATTCTCCTCTTCCTTCCTTCCTTCCTTCCTTCCTTCCTTCCTTCCTTCCTTCCTTCCTTCCTTCCTTTGTCTTCTGATTGGTCAGTTTGAACCGAAACCAGAGTCAGCTGTTCTGTTTCCACATGAAACTTCTCCACAGTGAAAGTGCTGAGGCAGACAGTCAGTCAGCTGTCTCACCTGTCTGTCTGTCTCACCTGTCTGTCTGTCTCACCTGTCTGTCTCACCTGTCTGTCTGTCTCACCTGTCTGTCTGTCTCTCCTGTCTGTCTCACCTGTCTGTCTCTCCTGTCTGTCTGTCTCACCTGTCTGTCTCACCTGTCTGTCTCACCTGTCTGTCTCACCTGTCTGTCTGTCTCACCTGTCTGTCTCACCTGTCTGTCTCACCTGTCTGTCTCACCTGTCTGTCTCACAGGTCTGTCTCTCCTGTCTGTCTCACCTGTCTGTCTCTCCTGTCTGTCTCACCTTCACCTGTCTGTCTGTCTCACAGGTCTGTCTCTCCTGTCTGTCTTACCTTCACCTGTCTGTCTCACCTGTCTGTCTGTCTCACCTGTCTGTCTGTCTCTCCTGTCTGTCTCACCTTCACCTGTCTGTGTGTCAGCAGGTTGTTTGTGTGACTGATAAAATCAGCAGCAGTCTCTCTCTGTCAGGTTGTTCTCACCGCTGTTTTGAACAAAACAAAAGTAGATTTCACCACCGAGTCTGAAACTGAGAAGAGAAGAGAGAGAAGAGAAAAGAGAGAAGAGAAGAGAGAAGAGAGACTAGAAGAGAAAAGAGAGAAGAGAGAATAGAAGAGAAAAGAGAGAAGAGAAGAGAAAAGAGAAGAGAGAAGAGGAGAGACTGGATCCTCCAGTCCAGAATAGAATAGCAGCAATATTAAATAAGAGTTTTTATGAACCAACTGAAAGTCATTTTGAGACTTAGAACCAAAAAGGAAATTTGTGTTTTTGAACAAAATGATCATTGTTGATAATGAGATGCAACTTTTTAACATGAATTTGGAAATTATTGACTGAATTTTATTGACTGAACTGAATTGAAGTGAACCAAACCGATGCGTTGCCATGGTGACGTGATGTCACACTCATCTCCAATGAAACCCAGAGGTGAAACTGAGGAAGTTTATCTGCTAATGAGGCGCCTGGTCAGGAGGAGGCAAATCCCTCCACACACACACACACACACTCACACACACTCTCACACACACATACACACTCACACACACACTCACACACTCACACACACACACACACACACTCACACACACACACACACACACACACACACACACCGCCTCAGAGACTTCCTGTGGGAGTCCCAGAGGATGCTGGGATTGGGCGGGGACATAATGACATAATGGCTGAGCGATTTGATTGGCTAAATATAGACCGGCATTCTTTGAATCTGGATGATGATGTCACATGCTGAGTGACATGAGTTTACAGAAGAATAAAAAGGGACAGAAATATTCAGAGATGAGATGAAGAGCAGAGCGAGGCAGAACCAGCAGAACACCAGGACCCTGTCCACACCGGGGCCCTGTCCACACCGGGACCCTGTCCACACCGGGACCCTGTCCACACCGGGGCCCTGTCCACACCGGGACCCTGTCCACACCGGGACCCTGTCCACACCGGGGCCCTGTCCACACCGGGACCCTGTCCACACCGGGACCTTGTCCACACCGGGACCCTGTCCACACCGGGGCCCTGTCCACACCGGGACCCTGTCCACACCGGGACCTTGTCCACACCGGGACCTTGTCCACACCGGGACCCTGTCCACACCGGGACCTTGTCCACACCGGGACCCTGTCCACACCGGGACCCTGTCCACACTGATCTGTACGTTAGATTTGTTGATGTGTTTTCGTGTCGTTTGCGTTTCCAGGCCGTTTTCTAAAAGTTTCCCGTCCGCACTGATACGCAGAAATGACAGGAAAACGGTGAAATCTACTCTACTGGGCATGTGCAAGCCTCTGACCCATGACCTTTATGTCATTACCATGGTTACCGCTGTTTACGGAAGTGTTGTCATGGCTGCAGCAGCAGAGCCTTAAGCGCCAACAAGACGTCCAAATCACCAAAGAAGACGGACAAAAGCGAGACAGACTTCTCTGTCCGGACAGACGGAAGTCGAGCTGCTTCTGAAAGGAACGACCGACAACAAGACGCCAAAGACACGGAGAACACAGACCGTCTGACTCCGCCTGAGGTCACATGACCATCCCACGTCAGCGTTTTGGAAAAGCTCAGTTTTCCCCGTCCGCTGCAACACCAAACCGCATTTTCACTGTGGAGAGCGTCTTCACCAAGCTCAGCTGAGTGTGGATGGGAGGATGAAACAGAGAAATAAAGATATGTTTTCACATTCACCGGATCGGTGTGGCGAGACCCGAGGCTCACAGCTCCTTCCTCTGCTGCCGTGAGGATCTGAGTCACCGTACGGATCAGACCAGATCCATCAGGTCTGTCTAATGCTCCTTTAAACTTCTGAACTGCAGCTGGAAATCCAGTTAGAGAGACAGAGGCTGCAGGGGATTGGATTTACAGGAGTGTGTGTGTGTGTGTGTGTGTGTGTGTGTGTGTGTGTGTGTGTGTGTGTGTGTGTGTGTGTGTGTGTGTGTGTGTGTGTGTATTGCAGACTCTGGATACTGATTAATGATCTGAGGTTGTTCAGGTTGAACTCTGCGCTGCGTTTGGTTTTTCCAAACCTCAGCAGCATCAGTCGGGACGTTCTGTCCTGCAGGTTCTGAACCAGGTAATGAAACTCTGTCTGTGGACTGAACTGAACTGACCCCTCCGGGCTCCTGTAGCCGCCGCCGCCGCTCCGCCTGAAGCTCTGTACGCATCACTTCCTCCTGACCTCCAGCTGGAAACTCCTGCAGGAGGAAACAGAGGAAGCTCAGTCTGAAGTCTGAACCTGAAGAGGGAAAACCATCCAGGAAAATCTTGATCAGTTTTAAGCAGCAGCAGGAAGGAGGCGAGACCGGCGTCTGACCAGGAGGTCAAAGGTCAGTTCCTCCTGCCAGCAGCCGCTCCCTGCTGCTCAGATCCTGAACCTCCGCTCTTCAGACGGTCTGCTGTCTCCCTCGCTCGTTTCCCTCGTTCTCGCTCAGAGAAACTATCCAGCCAATCAGAGCCTTTGTGGGCGGGACTAAACCTGTGGCAGAGGATAGAGAACACTTAAAACTGAATCTATCTTGCTCTATTTCGCAAATTGCACTGATTTTCTTCTTTATTGTAGACAGTTTGGCAGCAAAATTAAAAGTAAAGATTAATTTTGTCCATAAATCAGTTTTGCTAAATGACCTGAGAGCCGGACTGTCCGCTGGTCCACGTGGTCCAGGTGGTCCAGCTGGTCCACGTGGTCCAGGTGGTCCAGCTGGTCCACGTGGTCCAGGTGGTCCAGGTGGTCCAGGCGGTCCAGGTGGTCCAGCTGGTCCAGGTGGTCCAGGTGGTCCAGGTGGTCCAGGCGGTCCAGGTGGTCCAGGTGGTCCAGCTGGTCCAGGTGGTCCAGGTGGTCCAGGCGGTCCATGTGGTCCAGCTGGTCCAGGTGGTCCAGGTGGTCCAGGTGGTCCAGCTGGTCCAGGTGGTCCAGGCGGTCCATGTGGTCCAGCTGGTCCAGGTGGTCCAGGCGGTCCATGTGGTCCAGCTGGTCCAGGTGGTCCAGGCGGACCACCTGGCTGAGAAAACACATGAAGTGATAAAAACACATTTAGATTTTATATTTCAGACAGGCTGAACGACCTCAGGCATATTTCAGCCTTTTATTAATAAAAATGGGCTGGTCAGAATCGACCACCTGTTATCAATAATACATTAATTGTCTATGGGAAGCCTTTAATGATAATAACAGTGGATTGTATTCATATAGCATCCTTTAAAATACAAAGAGGGGCTTCACAGGAGATAGAGTAGATGTACAATCATAGTTAAACGTTAAAACGATTCAGTAAAACAACAATCATGCAGTAATAAGCTTGTTGGGAAGCTTTTTAACAGTCCGTTCTGCTTTTACGTCTCTTTTTATTCTCCTGGTTTTCGGTCCTTGTTTACTCTTTATTTGTTGCTTTTTATGCCGTTTTTGCCTTTTATTGTCCATCCTGTTATTTACTTTCTCTCTTTTAGTCGTTGTTGTCTTTGGCCTTTCTTTTATTGTTTTCACTGTAAAGCACTTTGTAACTGTGTTTTGAAAAGTGCTGTATAAATAAAGCTTATTATTATTATTATTATTATTATTATCATTATTATTATTATTATTATTACAAACAGAGCGACATAACTGACTTGCAGAGAGTCGGTGTTGCAGTGGGAGCGGATCTGAGGAATGTGTAAAGAAATGGAAAAGCATGTGGGAAAAGTTTGTGAGAAATACATGAAGGTTGATGCTTCTTCTTCTGCTGTTTCTATCGGTTTCTATCTGAAACTACACTACAACACAGTACAACACTGTCGTCTGTACAGACTGTGTGCAGAGGATCCAGCTCAGAGGATCCAGCTCAGAGGATCCAGCTCAGAGGATCCAGCTCAGAGGATCCAGCTCAGAGGATCCAGCTCAGAGGATCCAGCTCAGAGGATCCAGACTGCACACCGCTCCAAACCAAGCTTCAGTCTGTTAGGAGTCCTGTGTTCCTTCAGGTCCTCATATTACTCTCTCTCTCTCTCTCCCTGTCTGCAGCTCCTGAGGCGGCGTGCCATGCCAGAAGGATCCCACCCCTCCCCCTCCCCCCATGACGCCCCCATGGGTGAAGGTAAGAACAGCGGATCCTTTCAGACAGATTACAGCTTCACATGATGCTGAGTCATCAGATCTGCAGCAGAGAACACGTGAAGAAGAAGAAGAAGAAGAAGTCGTGTTGCGTTACAAATCCGCTAAGATTCGAAGAGTCTGAGTGCTGATGTTGGAAAGTTTGGTGGAAACTTGATGCTTCTTCTTCTTCGGTGGTTTGTTCAGTTTGTTTCAGACTTTTCAGACTTCTTCTTCCGTGTTTCAGACTGTAGTCCAGAAGTGTTTCTCTCTCTTGTCTGTCTCTTCTTCTGTGGTGTTCATACCAGTTCAGAACACATGAAGAAACAGCTGAATATGAGCATCAGTCCAGACTTTATTTTGTTCTGCTAGGCTTTCCGTCTCCTTCTACCCATAATCCCTTGTGTTTCGGGGTGGTTTCCTGCAGTTGGCATGTCAGTTCTCTTGTTAGAGGACTGAGACGCTCACTGCCGTTATTTGGAGCCACCAGAGGTCAAAGGTCATCGTTCACCTGGACATACAAACATACAGTCACTGCGCTGCTTTGTGTAGGAAGTGGCTCCGCCTCCTCGCTGCAAGAGTGCAACAATCATTTCAAATATACAGATATTTAGTTTAGTTTCTGGACTAATAAATCATAATGTACTGCTAATAAAACCCTGACCTCCAGTCTGCAGCGTTGTGATGGATCTTCTTCTTCTTCTTCTTCTTCTTCTTCTTCTTCTTCTTCTTCTTCTTCTTCTTCTTCTTCTTCTTCTTCTTCTTCTTCTTCTTCTTCTTCTTCTTCTTCTTCTTCTTCTGCAGCCTTCAGGCAGCTGCTGCTGAATCTGTCAAAGTCTTTTCAGTTGAACTGAAAAGCTTCTGTACTGAAACTCTTCTGAGTTGATTTGTCTGCTTCTTGTATCTGAAATATTTGCATATATGAACTTGATGTAGGCCGAGCTTCTCCATGCGTGTCACACGTGACAGTGTGACGTGAATATTCCTTTTTTACCACTTTAGATTCTCTGATGGATGAAACGATGCAGCGTTTCATATAGTTTTATTTTATATGATAAAGTGTCTGAGGTGCAGGTTTCTGTGACAGAACAGACAAACTGGATCTGATTCTGTTTTAGCTTCTGTCTCAAAGGAGGAAACTGCTCATGGTTCATGTTTACTATATTTCATTCATTTCTGCTTTGTCTCAGTTTGAGACATAAGATGAGTGAGAGTAAGATATGAGATAAATCTCTACATGTTGTGCTGTTGGCTGTGCAGCGTGTTGCAGCTGAACCTGCAGCCCGCTGCTGCTGGATCTGCTGCTGGATCTGCTGCTGGATTTGCTGCAGTCTGGATCTGCTGCTGCTGGATCTGCTGCTGGATCTGCTGCTGCTGGATCTGCTGCTGGATCTGCTGCTGGATCTGCTGCTGCTGGATCTGCTGCTGGATCTGCTGCTGGATCTGCTGCAGTCTGGATCTGCTGCTGGATCTGCTGCT
The DNA here is from genome assembly GCF_048128805.1 of Centroberyx gerrardi. Classification (NCBI taxonomy): domain Eukaryota; kingdom Metazoa; phylum Chordata; class Actinopteri; order Beryciformes; family Berycidae; genus Centroberyx; species Centroberyx gerrardi. The sequence continues at coordinate 28,372,139 of NC_136014.1, forward strand.
GGATCTGCTGCTGGATCTGCTGCAGTCTGGATCTGCTGCTGGATCTGCTGCTGGATCTGCTGCTGGCCCTGCAGGCTGCAACACAGCTGTGATTGTTGTCGTGTCGCCCGTCGTGTCACACTGTGTCGTCTCATCTTTTCTCCCCGCGGCGGAGCGAGCCGGCTCCGTCTGCGCTCACATAAATAAAACCCCAAACCCTGCTGGGACAAAAGGCTTTCTGATCCAGACTGAAACTACCAGGCAGAAGTCTGGACTCGCTGACTGAATTATTGTGTTCCTCATTCCCTTAAAGCATTCTGATCTAAAGGCTTCTGCTTAAAGGCTTGAAATGAGTTTCTTAGTCAAATATAAATAGTGAAGTTGATCCTATGTATGAATTTCTTTCCAAAGCCTTTGTCTTTCCATCAAGGCAAAGAATCTAAAATATAAGATAGTTTTGATTTGTTTAACACTTTTTTGGTCGCTGCATAATTCCATTTGTGTTATTTCATAGTTTTGAGTCTTTACTGTTATTCCACAATTTGAAAAATAGTAAAAATGAAGAAAAATGTGTGTGTCCAAACCTCTGACTACAGTGTAAACATAAAGCCTGAGAAGGGTTCGGCCTCTACCTGCAGTGATGTCATCGCTGTGGAGGTTTTAAAGTCATGTTTCCTGGTTAGATGAGTGTGTGTGTGTGTGTGTGTGTGTGTGTGTGTGTGTGTGTGTGTGTGTGTGTGTGTGGCGTCTGGTTAGAGCTGCAGTGTTGAACTGGATCAGGCTGGTTTGGTTTTAGCAGATGTGTCTCCAGACTGAACCTCATGTTTGATCAGCTGGAGGTTTGGGTTCAAGTTCTCATGTTTCTGAACAGCTACGATCCGGTCCAGTCATTTCTCACTCTGACCCAGACAGACTCTAACAGCACACTGACAATCTGTCCAGTGATGTCATCTTGTCTCCAGACCTATCAGCTAATTTCATGATATTTTTAGTCAGATTATCTCACTGCACTGGCAGATAATCTGCTGCTTTCAATAAAGGATAGATTACCAAATCAAGTCCAAATCATTAAAGTCAAGTCAGAACAAATCAAGAGTCCAGTATCAATTTAATATCTTAAAGAAAACTAAATATCTAGGACTTTTCAATGCAATATGGTTTTAATAGATTAAAAACTTGGTAAGAGCATCATGAGTTTGATTTCAAGTCGAGTCTCAAGCAGTTAAACTGTGACTCTAGTCTCCACCTCTGGATTGAACACTAAAACAATGTGCAGCAGAGCCACAAATTAAAGTATAATCACATAATACACTAGTTCATTAAAATATAATGAAAGTAAAATAATTTCGATCAGTTTGATGTCCAAACTCTGGAGTGTTTCTCAGCAGATTAAGAGATCAGCTGTTCGGACTGTTTCAGCAGACAGGAAGCTGATTGGTCGTTTTACACATGGAGAGATGGGTGATGATGATGATGATGATGTTGATGATGAAGAGTCAGGACTAAAAGTGTAAAATGGGGAAGTGGCACAGAAGCGTCTGGAGTAACTCTTATTGGTTTGAATGATTTTTAGTGACAGAATACAAATGATATGATATATGAAATGATAATCCTGCTTCGTTTCATTTTTCAAAACTTGTGACTCGACGTGGAATATTAATATCAGCTCTCTGGGAGAAGGAGTATATAAGTGTATAAGTATATAGGAGTGTTGATTAGTATTAGGTGCTTTTCAGTTTCTTCCTGAACAGCAGTGAAGCTGAACACAGAGCTGTCGGTCTCAGGTCCTGAAAAGTTCCTTCTGGATCAGGTCCGGTCCGCTCGTCTCTTCTTCTCTCTGTTTGGTTTCTGAGTCGAGCTGCAGATCCTGAAAACATCTTAAAGTCTTCAGATTGATTTTGTAAATTCAAAGCCGCAGAAGTCCTTGGAAACTGTTAAACGCAGCCTTGAAGTCTTAAATTAAGCTTCAGAGCTTTTAAAATGTGGTTTCCTGCCGAGTTGTTTTTCAGACTGTTTTTGTCATTTAAATCGTCTTATATTTAATTCTCACAGGCGTTTTAAAGGTCTTAAAAAGTCTCAGATCTCACTTGATGAGCCGCCTGCTGACCGGGCGCTGAGAGAAGAAACTCAGCTCACATGTCGACAGAACGGCATGCTGGGATATGAGTTGTGCATGGAAACACAGTGTGGAGCTTCTTCTACATCCTTTCTGTTTCAGCACCTGTTAGCTGCTAATGCTTCAGATCCAGTCAGTCTCTAATGTCTCTAATGTCTCTAATGTCCAGTACCTTGTCCAGGAGAATATGTCAAACATTTTCCTCTGACTCATAACAATCTTTGTAGCTTCTTGCAACTTTAGAAACCCCAGAATTTGATATTGCAGATTTGTGTTATTTCTGAGCAGAGGGTTCAGAGGATTTACGGCCGAACACGGAGCCTGTAATCTGTCTGTCGTTCCTCGGTCCGACCTGAAGAACCATCAGCTGAGTTTCCAGCGTCTGGGAGGTCCGAGGAGAAAAAACAAAACGACAGATCGGGGAAAAATGTGGAGGACTTAGAAAGCGAAGGACGTTCCAGCGTCTTCACAGCAGCGCAGGGAGTTATCAGGACAGAAACCGGACTGCAGTCAGACCTGAAACTGGATCCGCACCGTCCATCACGCTCTGTCGTGTTTTCAGTCTGGGTTCCTCTGACCGGTCTGGGTTTGGGTTTTCACAGCTGAACCTGAGATCTTTATTGGTTTCTGTCTGCTGTAAATCTCCTGGTTTTCCTGTCCGGATCAAACCGGATCTGAGACCCAAACACCAGTTCAGACGCTCCATACTAATAAAGCCTAGACAAAATGAAGTAAATATAAACAGCTGTTTGTCTGCCGGTGCTGTTTGAGGCCCAAGATGTGTTCTGTCATATAAAAGTCCAACAGATGTTGGTACTGAACTGTTCTGGTTCTCCTGGTTTTGAAGGGAAGGGACTTCAGTCTTCTTCATCCAGGCGGTTCAGAGGATGTGAGTTTTTATTCACTGACTAGCCAGTGAATAAAGACTTATAAAGACACACCACATTTTTCTTTATTTCTACTATTTTCCACATTTTAGAATAACAGTAAAGACTCAAAACTATGAAATAACACAAATGGAATTATGCAGCGACTAAAAAAGTGTTAAACAAATCAAAACTATCTTATATTTTAGATTCTTTGCCTTGATGGAAAGGCAAAGGCTTTGGAAAGAAATTCATACATAGGATCAACTTCACTATTTATATTTGACTAAGAAACTCATTTCAAGCATTGAAGCAGAAGCCTTTAGATCAGAATGCTTTAAGAGAATGAAACAGAACATTCAGTCAGGTTCAGACTGACTGCTGGTTTACATGTTGAGTGTTTTTCTGTAAAGTCCTAGTCTGGTCACTCTGCCTCAGAGTTTCTGTCTTGGATCAGCTGTTTGTTGGTTTGTTCTTTGGTTGGTTGGTGTGAAACTCTTCATGCTCAGTGTTTAGGTGAGTTACAGTCTGCAGAGTCCTGCAGAGTCCAGAGTCCTGCAGAGTCCTGCAGAGTCCTGCAGAGTCCAGAGTCCTGCAGGGTCCAGAGTCCTGCAGAGTCCAGAGTCCTGCAGAGTCCTGCAGAGTCCTGCAGAGTCCTGCAGAGTCCTGCAGAGTCCAGAGTCCTGCAGAGTCCTGCAGAGTCCAGAGTCCTGCAGGGTCCAGAGTCCTGCAGAGTCCTGCAGAGTCCAGAGTCCTGCAGAGTCCTGCAGAGTCCAGAGTCCTGCAGAGTCCTGCAGAGTCCAGAGTCCTGCAGAAGGGAAATCCACCTAGACAGAGTTCACAAACTTGTTTCTTCCTACTTCTCCTTCTCTGTTTGGGTGGCGGGTGGCGGGTCGGGGGCGGGGCATCCCTGTATTGTTGTCGCGTTTCTGTTTTATTGGACAGTTCGGTTGGGAAATACAGTAAAGGGGGAAGAGAAGGGATCACATGTGACAAAGGTCCTGGACCGGACCGGAGCCCAGGGTCAGGGTTACATGGTCCGCGTCCCAGACCGCTGAGCCTCCGGGACGCTCCAAAACCTTGACATGTCTTTAAAATTCATACAGCACAACACCTGAACAGGTGTAAGCGTGTTTGTTCGGCTCCACCCGGGACTCAGACTCACGACCTCTGACCCCAGCAGCAGATCAGGAACCAAGGTTCCCTCTGTGTTCCTCAGCATGTTCTCCTGGAGGTCCTCCTGTCTCCTCTGGTTCTCTCATGCTGTTTTCTGTCTTGTGCTTTGTTCTGTCTCCTTGCGTTTTATCTTGTTGCAGTCTGTATTGATCGGTTTGTTCTGTGATTG
>NC_136014.1:28383944-28388944 GCF_048128805.1 Centroberyx gerrardi
AAAATCTACCAAACGGTCTGGTGTACCGAGCCGCACGCCACCAACGAAGAAGACAAGTGCTGCTGGTGTTTCGCTGGCGGTTCATCAACTGATAACTGTCACCGCTTTGTCTTTGTCTCGTTTTTATTTTATGTGGCAAATAATCGCTCTAGTTAATTGAAATAGTTCATCTAGTAAATAATAATAAAGTAAATATAACTACCTCACTCTACCTTCCCTCTGCTCTGATTGGTCGTGCTCCACCTCATCATCAGAGTGGAAAACATGATGAAGCAGCTGAACTTCAGTTTGTATCTTTGTGTTTCCACTGAGGATGAATGACTTGTTGCTTTGTAGCCGTAACCTGAACGCACCACAAGTGTTCGTGTTGTGTTCATGTTGTGTTTAAACTTCCAACCTCATGTCTCCAAAGTGTCTTTTCACAACTGAAACCAGCCACCAGGTGTGAAATATACTTTTTGCATCTTATATTGACTATTAAAACCACAGCAGGCATTCTGGATGAAATGGGACTAAATGAAATGTTTCAGCATCATGAATTCAGTGATTATTACTTGTGGAAAGTAGAATCTCAGCAGCTGAGTCCCAGTCAGAACCGCTCTGCTGATCGAGCTTCATACAGATGAATCAGGATCCTCATTCACAGTTTGGCGGTGATGTAACAGGCTGACGTCAGCCGGCGCCTCGGACACCGAGGCCCTGCCGGGATAATCCCCCCCCCCCCCCCCCCCCCCCCCCCACACACACACACACACACACACACCTCCCCCCCTCCCCCTCCTCCTTAAGACTGGCATCAAGCGGCCAGCAGCGGTGGATTTGGAGCAATTATCAGTTAGTGGCAGCCAGTTTCTGGATTACTCTTCACTAACGAAGAGAGCAGAGCAATTCAGCAAGAATGACGAATGACGTTCTGACAGTTAACACAGTTGAGAACATACTGACACATGTAGACAGACACTGTCTGTTGCTCTGTACAGACAGACAGAGCGGCGTGATGCAGCTGATGCAACATGAACTCATACAAAGTTGTGAAATGAGCAGGAACTCTGAGTCAGATTTACCTGCTGTGGACACGAATCGTGAAAATGACATGAATGACATTTTCAGCTGCAGGTTGGCTAACGGTTCAGTTTCAGAAACTAAAACAACTTGGGTCAGGTTTGGGAAAGACTGGTCGGTTAACAGATGTTTCCAGGCTTCGACCTGCTCACATGACGAGGTCTAGTGTGAAACGGCTGCACCAAACGATTATATTGATTACTGATTATTCTGCACATTCTTCTAGCACTAGGTCGATTTGTTGCCTCAAGAAGAAACAATATTATTCATTTTCATTTTGTATGATTCATTTAATTTTGTATAATTTTTTGTGTGACTCAGAAACATTGCAACACATTATACATCAGAGTGGATATTTCCTTGTGGTTGTCATGACCCGGCTTGTTGCTGTGATAAAGAGTCTGCATGTTAACACAGAACACACTGCTGTGCTTCAGCCTTTATTTGAAGTCTTGGTCTTCCTCTAATCTGCTGATTGAATTCGTGATTTTTCAAAATACAAAAGAGAAGTGAGCGAAGAGTGTCTGATGGTGAATCAATAACAGGAAATACTAATCCATGATTCCACATTGTTGACATCGTCAATACTTTTTGCGGCTTATTAAACCTGCAGGAAGTGACATCAGACCTTCTAACCAATCCTGATGTTGCTGTGTGGAGATTTAACTGAGTCATAAAGATATGAACCAACATCCAGCTGTGTTGTTTTCTCCTCTTTTCTAAAGCTTGTTGTCAGACTCCGCTCCTGAACGAAGCTCCTCCCCCTCCATTCAGCAGCTTTTCATTTTTTAAAAACTAGCTTGTCTCCTCCCTCGCTGTTTAAAAGCAGCACTCTGCCCCTCCCACTCCTGAAAAACATTCTCTGGTAATGGAGGAATCAATGAAACGAGCGAGTTAAACTTGTTAAACTAGTAAACTTGTTAAACTTGTTAAACTAGTGAACTTGTTAAACTAGTGAACTTGTTAAACTTGTTAAACTAGTGAACTTGTTAAACTTGTTAAACTAGTGAACTTGTTAAACTAGTAAACTTGTTAAACTAGTGAACTTGTTAATCTAGTAAACTTGTTAAACTAGTGAACTTGTTAAACTAGTGAACTTGTTAAACTAATAAACTTGTTAAACTAGTGAACTTGTTAAACTAGTGAACTTGTTAATCTAGTAAACTTGTTAAACTAATAAACTTGTTAAACTAGTGAACTTGTTAAACTAATAAACTTGTTAAACTAATGAACTTGTTAAACTAGTAAACTTGTTAAACTAGTGAACTTGTTAAACTAGTGAACTTGTTAATCTAGTAAATTTGTTAAACTAGTGAACTTGTTAAACTAGTGAACTTGTTAAACTAATAAACTTGTTAAACTAATAAACTTGTTAAACTAATAAACTTGTTAAACTAGTGAACTTGTTAAACTAATAAACTTGTTAAACTAGTAAACTTGTTAAACTAGTAAACTTGTTAAACTTGTTAAACTAGTGAACTTGTTAAACTAGTGAACTTGTTAAACTAATAAACTTGTTAAACTAGTGAACTTGTTAATCTAGTGAACTTGTTAAACTAGTGAACTTGTTAAACTAATAAACTTGTTAAACTAGTGAACTTGTTAAACTAATAAACTTGTTAATCTAGTGAACTTGTTAAACTAGTGAACTTGTTAAACTAGTGAACTTGTTAAACTAATAAACTTGTTAAACTAATAAACTTGTTAAACTAGTGAACTTGTTAAACTAATAAACTTGTTAAACTAATAAACTTGTTAAACTAGTGAACTTGTTAAACTAATAAACTTGTTAAACTAGTGAACTTGTTAAACTAGTGAACTTGTTAAACTAGTGAACTTGCTACCTGCCTCTTCACTTGTCATTGTGGGTCATGTGACCTTCAGCAGGAGAAAGATCTGTCAAAGTGAGACCGGTGAGACTTCTCTGTAGGTACGGTTAGCTTAGCTGTTAGCATTTATGCGCGGTTTGTCCTTGGCAGGCCTCCGTAGTTCAGTGGCTTTGCTGTGTTTTATTTACAAACTGTCCTCTGCTGTTTGTGTCTGGGTCTCAGCAGGAAGCCTCAGGCCGGCGGCGGCTCTGACCTTCTCCGCCCCCCCCCCGCCCCCCCCACCCCTCCTACGCCTTTCTGCCGCCGTTTGGTGTTTCTGTGGCGCTTCCTGCCGGTTCAAAGCCTCCTATAGGTCAACCATCCGCCGAGGGAGAACTTCAAACCAGAAGCTCTGCAGGCGGGAACCGAGCTGTGAGCCGGGAGAAGAGCTTTTAGGAATTAGAAAGCGTGTGAATATCCACGAATATCCAGATCCCATCAGTTGTATTAGGAATCATGCTCATGTTGGGTCCGTGGGATCAATTTAATATTCTATTCAATTCAACACTCACCGGCGGGTGAAAGCCAACCGCAGGTTCGCTCTCGTTTTGGAAATCGTCTGCCTGGCGTTTCTCCACCCTGTACTTGAGTTTTGTAGCGTTCTGGCAGCGTTCGGGGGGCGGGGCTTCACGTCTCGTTGAGCAGGGAGGAGGAGTCAAGTTTGAAAGTTGTGTTTACAAGCCACAACCAGAAATATCCTATTCAGTATGACTTTAACACGACCGACTGAGTGGAAGGACTGAGGTGTGTTCACCGATTTATAATGAGACTAAAACCTGATTCTCATGAGACCTGGAGACGATCTGTGATTGGTAATAATTGTGGAGATCATCTGTGATTTTAATCTGGGATGAATTGTAAAATAAAAAATTAAAACGCCAATTACCTGCCGTATTTTGATGAGCCCTCTGATAATACTAATCCTGTATGAACTGAACTGTTTGTTTTGGTGCAATTTTGTTTTCTTCTTCTTTAATGCGTTTTTGCCGTAACTTTCAAGTTTTCTTTGCTAAATCAAGAAAAGACAAACTGCAAAATCTTGACTTTGCAGAGTTGTATCTGGAGATTTCAGTGAATTTTCTTATCCTGCCTAACTGTAAAACAGATGCAGCAGTGAGTTTCTTCCTCCATCGTCTTCTGAAGGTTTTGAAGCAGCAGATTGTGTTTACGGTCGCCGCCATGTTGACATGTTTTGGAGCCGGAGCAGCCAAAGAGAGGCAGGGGGCGGAGCCAAGGTGGAGGGGGCGGAGTTTAGGTCATCCGGACGTAATTGACGAGCTGTCAATCACTAGGAAAACAACCCCGTGTTTTATCTGTTATATCTGTTAATGAGTTATTTTGAAAATCTCCATAAGGACACACAGTAGAAGAAGTGAAATTAGCTGCTGAGACCAAAACCTCTGGTGGAGAAAATGTCTTGACTTTATATTTTATCAGAAGTTGGTTTGTGGTCCGTTGACTTCATGCAGTTGGAGGTTTGGAGTCTTTCTGCTGCTTCAGTTTGACTTCAACATCCAGCTGAAGGTTTTGGACGCTTAGCAAGTGTAGAGATTGGGTATAAATGATTAATTACAACACATAACAGTCCTGTGGGAACAGAGCGAAGCTGTTTTCTGCTGCAGTCTGAGCGTCTTCATCAGGTTCAGATTGGAGTATTATTGTGTGTGTAGAGTTTCCTGTGACAAGTGTTCTCTTGTCTGCCGGTGGTTTGGGGGAACCTGCTGCTGCAGATCCGTCTGTCCTGTCTGGTCTTGAATCAGATCAGACCGGATCCCAGTGTAACTTCACCTGGAGACCAGGACAGGTCGACACGCTCTGTCTGTCGGGTGTGATTCATGTTTTCTGAAGAAAGCCGTAGGATGAAGTGAAGCTGAACGTTTCAACATCTGACCGAATGAAACCTGTGAGGTAAAGATCAGAGTTTTGAACCAGCTGACTGTTTCTGTCAGAACTGAACAGACGGTTAATTTCTGTCTGTTTCTGACTGAACTGATCATTTCATCACTGATCCATCTGATTGATTTAGTGTTTAGATAATGTCAGCTTGTTAGCTAGCTAACCATAGCATCT
>NC_136014.1:28394997-28454997 GCF_048128805.1 Centroberyx gerrardi
AACAGGTCAGAGGGGGGAGGGAGGGAGGGAGGGAGGGAGGGAGGGAGGGAGGGAGGGAGGGAGGGAGGAAGGAGGGAGGGAGGGATGGAGGGAGGAGGGAGGGAGGGAGGGAGGGATGAGTGGATCAATTCACTATCTGATCAATATATGTTAATAGTATTAGTTTCAGGTAGTTTAACAGCTGGTGGAATTTGGTTTCAGTGCAGCTTGGCATTGGCAAGAACCCAACATCAGCACACACACACACACACACACACACACACACACACACACACACAGTACCTGTCAGATTATTATGGGATGTCTGAAGGTTTATTTTATCTGACAGAAGGAAACGTTAAACGTCTTCAGCTCGTCTGAACCACAGATCTTACCTTCAGGCTTTTAACCAAAACTCATTCAGATCCTGATCAGAGTCCAGCAGAGGAACCAGGACTCCAACATGCTGACCGGATCAAACCGGATCAAAGTGGATCAAACCGGGTCAAACCGGATCACTCTGTTTGAAATAAAGAAGCTGCTGTTTGTTTGTTTGTTTGTTTGCTGTTCAGTCTCTTCAGGAAGTTTCCTCTGCCTGGTGTCGGGGGTGAGTTTGATTTGGATTAGATTGGTTTGGTTTGGACTGGTTTGGTTTGGTTTGGACTGGTTTGGTTTGGACTGGTTTGGTTTGGACTGGTTTGGTTTGGACTGGTTTGGTTTGGTTTGGTTTGGACTGGTTTGGTTTGGACTGGTTTGGTTTGGACTGGTTTGGTTTGCTGTGTCCCTGTGGTTCAGTTTCAGCCTCCAGCTTGGAGGATGAGGAGTTTCTTGTCAGTCAGATCAGCTGCTGTTTGAGACGCAGAGAAACTGTTCAGACTGAAGAAATGTTGAAATGTTGCATCAGAAGAGTGAAGAAACTGTTTGGAAATCTTCCTCTAGGTTTGCTGTGGATGTGTTGAGTGTTCTGACAACACACTTCAGTCTGGTGCAAACACACACTGTGTTGTGAGAAGCAGCCGCTCACCACAGAGGGTTTACAGAGGGTTTTCAGAGGGTTTTCAGAGTTTTCAGAGAGTTTTCAGAGGGTTTTCAGAGGGTTTTCAGAGAGTTTTCAGAGAGTTTACAGAGGGTTTTCAGAGGGTTTTCAGAGTTTTCAGAGGGTTTTCAGAGGGTTTTCAGAGGGTTTTCAGAGGGTTTTCAGAGGGTTTTCAGAGAGTTTTCAGAGAGTTTTCAGAGGGTTTTCAGAGAGTTTTCAGAGGGTTTTCAGAGGGTTTTCAGAGTTTTCAGAGAGTTTTCAGAGGGTTTTCAGAGAGTTTTCAGAGAGTTTTCAGAGTTTTCAGAGGGTTTTCAGAGGGTTTTCAGAGTTTTCAGAGAGTTTTCAGAGGGTTTTCAGAGAGTTTTCAGAGGGTTTTCAGAGGGTTTTCAGAGAGTTTTCAGAGTTTTCAGAGGGTTTTCAGAGGGTTTTCAGAGGGTTTTCAGAGTTTTCAGAGAGTTTTCAGAGGGTTTTCAGAGAGTTTTCAGAGGGTTTTCAGAGGGTTTTCAGAGAGTTTTCAGAGGGTTTTCAGAGAGTTTTCAGAGAGTTTTCAGAGGGTTTTCAGAGAGTTTTCAGAGGGTTTTCAGAGAGTTTTCAGAGAGTTTTCAGAGGGTTTTCAGAGAGTTTTCAGAGAGTTTTCAGAGGGTTTTCAGAGAGTTTTCAGAGAGTTTTCAGAGAGTTTTCAGAGAGTTTTCAGAGTGTTTTCAGAGAGTTTTCAGTTTTCAGAGTTTTCAGACGGTTTTCAGAGAGTTTTCAGAGAGTTTTCAGGGTTTTCAGAGGGTTTTCAGAGTTTTCAGAGTTTTCAGAGGGTTTTCAGAGTTTTCAGAGGGTTTTCAGAGAGTTTTCAGAGAGTTTTCAGAGAGTTTTCAGAGTTTTCAGAGGGTTTTCAGAGAGTTTTCAGAGGGTTTTCAGAGAGTTTTCAGAGGGTTTTCAGAGAGTTTTCAGAGTTTTCAGAGAGTTTTCAGAGTTTTCAGTTTTCAGAGGGTTTTCAGAGAGTTTTCAGAGGGTTTTCAGAGAGTTTTCAGAGGGTTTTCAGAGTTTTCAGAGTTTTCAGAGAGTTTTCAGAGGGTTTTCAGAGAGTTTTCAGAGGGTTTTCAGAGTTTTCAGAGTTTTCTGAGGGTTTTCAGAGAGTTTTCAGAGGGTTTTCAGAGAGTTTTCTGAGGGTTTTCAGAGTTTTCAGAGAGTTTTCTGAGGGTTTTCAGAGTTTTCAGAGAGTTTTCAGAGTGAACCCAGACAGGAGCATGTGATCATAAATAAATCACAAAATAACAGTTATGAGTTTTCACATGACATCAGCTTAATGTAAATTGTGTATCGTCGCTGTCAGGTGAAAACCTTGTGTCTCCAAAATTCAATTTTTAATAAACCAAGAATAACAGCCTGGTTTTCAGCTTGATGATGATACAGTTTACAGTTTATCCAGTGAGGTTTGGAAACGTTTTCAACTGCAGTGAAAACAGGAGAATCACCAGATTTGGAGTTACAAGGTTTCCACACAGCGACACGTGTTGAAAACACAGCAGTGTGTTGAAAACACAGCAGTGTGTGGAGTGTTGGACTGACAGCTTTGTGTCTCCTCCCAGCGAGCTGCTGCAGGACCTGGACCGGTGCGACCTGGACCCGGTCGCCATCGCCAGGTGCTTCGTCCTGAAGGTGAGGAGAGAGAGAGGTCCACAAAATATTATACAGTCGATAAAAGCAAAATGATAGAAAAATGTATCTGCCTGACAGTGTCGACTTTCCAAACTCAAAAAATAAAATAAAATGAAATATTTACCTCCATCAGCTGTCTGAGAGCAGCAGTGACTCTACACATGATGAAAGGAAAAGTCAGTTTGTCTTCAGCAGCTTCAGACTGTAAACAGTGTGATGAATACTTTACTTTCTTCTCCTTTCAGAGCGAGTACTTCGATATCTACACACAGTACTGCACCAACTACCCAAAGTGAGTGTGAATATGTGAGTCAGCGTTCAGCTGTCTGATCCTCAGAGCTTCACACACACTTCATCGTCTCCCTCATTCATTACTAAGAGAAGAACCGGCTGGAGTCGGTTTTCACATCATGTGAAAACCATGTGAATCCAGAGCATGTGCTTTTTCAACACGTTGGTTTTCATGTGAAGATTTGTTCACATCATATTCTGACATCATGTTTTTACTTCAGATCAAATTTCAATTCATAGGTAGAAAGTTTTTTCCCCACATGCAAAGATTTATTTTGTCACATTTTCACCTGCCGTGTTAGTTTCACATGTGAAGAGAAACATGTTCAAAAAGCACATGGGGCTTGGATTCACATGTACTTTTTCACATGTTCACACCATCACACCTGTTTCTAACCGTTTCTACCTGTTTCTACCTGTTTCTTTGTGTTTCTAACCGTTTCTACCTGTTTCTACCTGTTTCCACCTGTTTCTACCTGTTTCTTTGTGTTTCTACCTGTTTCTACCTGTTTCTTTGTGTTTCTACCTGTTTCTACCTATTTCTACCTGTTTCTACTTGTTTCTAACCGTTTCTACCTGTTTCTTTGTGTTTCTACCTGTTTCTACTTGTTTCTACCTGTTTCTTTGTGTTTCTACCTGTTTCTACCTGTTTCTTTGTGTTTCTACCTGTTTCTACCTGTTTCTACCTGTTTCTTTGTGTTTCTACTTGTTTCTACCTGTTTCTCCCTGCAGCTCGGTGGCGGCGCTGACTGACTGCATGAGGAATAAATCTCTGGCGAAGTTTTTCCGGGAGCGGCAGGCGGCTCTGAAGCGCTCGCTGCCGCTCGGGTCGTACCTGCTGAAACCAGTCCAGAGGATCCTCAAGTACCACCTGCTGCTGCAGGTACACACACACACACACACACACACACAGTTATTACTGTTAATTTAATTAGATTTAATTTAAAATGTATTGTATTTATTTTACTTTATTGTACAGTAAAAAGAAAAATGGGTATATTCTCTAGTATTAGTGACTGACATCTTTATTATTTTTAGTGTTATTATTATTAATAGTAGAACTATTAGTATTATTAATTAGAAAGTAAACCAGTTATATTCCCTAGTATTCACTAATATTATGAAACTTTATTAATGCATTCCTATGTTCTAAAATATTATTGATCATTATTATTTCCCAGTAATAAGCATAAGATCATAGATGTGAGTATAGATAATAAACTTCTGCAGTTTATATTAATCAACAACATAATGAAACATTATATAAAGCAACAACAATACAGATGGGAGACTCCTGCCACTATTATTACTACTATTATTATTATTATAAACTTTATTTATATAGCAGTGCTTTACAACAAGTAAAGTAGTAAAAATAAGTAAAAACATAAAGAAAGTAGTATTGATAAAAACAACTACAGCAACAAGAACAATGAAGTAAAAATGGAACAACTACAAAACAAGGAATAGAAAATAAACACAAATAAATAAAATAAAAATCATAATGTAAAATGCCTTGATAAAAAATAATATTATTTACTAGTTATTATTATTATTCTCCTTCTCTTGGTCAGGAGATCGCGAAGCACTTCGACCCGGAGGAGGCGGGGTTTGAGGTGGTGGAGGAGGCGATCTACAGCATGACCGGCGTCGCCTGGTACATCAACGACATGAAGAGGAAACACGAGCACGCCGTCCGGCTGCAGGTCACACACACACACACACACACACACACACACACACACATGCACACACACACTCACACACACACATGCACACACACACACACTCACTCACACACACACTCACTCACATGCACACACACACACACACAATTTTCAAAATGAGTGTGCACGAGGCCTCAGATCAGCAGTCAGATGTGTGAACACTGATCTGCTCGCTGCACCTGCTGTTGGACCTGGTTTGAACGCTGAGTGACTGACTGTGTGTGTGTGTGTGTGTTGTTGTGTGTGTGTGTGTGTGTGTGTGTGTTGTTGTGTGTGTGTGTTGCAGGAGGTCCAGTCCCTGCTGCTGAACTGGAAAGGTCCGGACCTCACGACGTACGGAGAACTGGTTCTGGAAGGAACCTTCAAGGTTCACCGAGCGAAGAACGAACGCACGCTCTTCCTGTTCGACCGCATGCTGCTCATCACCAAGCGGCGAGGAGAACACTTCGTCTACAAGACGCACATCTCAGTGAGACACATCTGCTCACTGCTTACATATTAGTGGTGTCTTGGTTCATTATTAGTCATTACAAAACATTTATTAGCACCTTATTCCTTTCATATTCTAAGTATAGCCCATTAACTACAGGTTTTCCCTCAACAGTCAGGAAGGAAGTTCTCTAATTCCTGATTTCATGGTTCTGTCTTGGAAACAACTGAAGAGATTGTAGGAACTTACCAACTACTATTGAACTATTTCTCTATTTTCACATCATTTCAACAGAATTTCATGGTTCTTTCCAGGAAACCTCCTAAGAATTTAACAGAATTAACAGTTCCTTTCTAGGAAATTACCTGGAAAATAAAGCATTTCCATCATTTTTCATGTTACTGTGTTTGAACTGATTTCCTTCATCCTGTTGGTCTCAGAATTCCCAAATGTAATGAATTTAAAATAAAGGTACTTTTGAAGTCCTTGTTGACTGAATGAAACACTTCTACAGACTGGATCCAACAGATTTTAGACCTAATGAATGATGAAATATGGATATTGATTTTTGGATGGATATATAGAAGAAATTGTAAATGAACATTTCCTCCCAAACAGTAAATAGAGTTTATTAATCATATTAATCTGGTTCTGTTGTTGTTTCAGTGCTCCACCCTCATGCTGATAGAGAGCGCTAAAGACTCTCTGTGCTTCAGCGTCACTCACTACAAACACCCCAAACAGCCCCACACCGTCCAGGTAAGACACACCTGTAGCTCCACCCGCCTGGCAGGCTCCGCACGAACAAACAAACACATCTTATTGAGTTCCATATGTATCGATAGAGCAGAGAGGAGATTTACGGTTCATTTCATACAGACTTTTATTGTTTGGTCTCCGCCCGGGTCGAACAGTATTTGTAAGTAACTCCACCCACCTGGCACCGAAGGAGACTGAAACAAACACTCATAAACCATAAAAACGAGGGAAACTAGTGCAGAAGTGTAGAATTAATATCTGCAGTGAGATCAGCCTCAACTGAAGAAAAGGAGTCGCTCTGATATATTGTCAGTCTGGTTTAGTCCAGTCCGGTCCGGTCCGGTCCAGTTTCTCTTCAGTCTAAATGAAGGTGTTTGTTTGTTTGTTTGTTTGTTTGTTTGTTTGTTTGTTTGTTTGTTGTCTCCAGGCGAAGACAGTAGAAGAGAGGAAGCTGTGGGCTCACCACATCAAACGCATCATTCTGGAAAACCACCATGCCATCATCCCACAGAAGGTCCAGTATCACCAGTAACACACCAGTATCACCAGTAAACACACCAGTATCACCAGTAACACACCAGTATCACCAGTAAACACACCAGTATCACCAGTAACACACCAGTATCACCAGTAACACACCAGTATCACCAGTAACACACCAGTATCACCAGTAAACACACCAGTATCACCAGTAACACACCAGTATCACCAGTAAACACACCAGTATCACCAGTAACACACCAGTATCACCAGTAAACACACCAGTATCACCAATAAACACACTAATATCACCAGTAAACACACTAATATCACCAGTAAACACACCAGTATCACCAGTAAACACACCAGTATCACCAGTAAACACACTAATATCACCAGTAACACACCAGTATCACCAGTAAACACACCAGTATCACCAGTAAACACACTAATATCACCAGTAAACACACCGGTATCACCAGTAAACACACCAGGATCACCAGTAATCACACTAATATCACCAGTAAACACACCAGGATCACCAGCAACACACCAGTATCACCAGTAAACACACTAATATCACCAGTAAACACACTAATATCACCAGTAACACACCAGTATCACCAGTAAACGCACCAGTATCACCAGTAAACACACTAATATCACCAGTAAACACACCAGTATCACCAGTAAACACACCAGTATCACCAGTAAACACACTAATATCACCAGTAAACACACCAGTATCACCAGTAAACACACCAGTAAACACACTAATATCACTAGTAAACACACTAATTTCACCAGTAACACACCAGTATCACCAGTAAACACACTAATATCACCAGTAAACACACTAATCACCAGTAACACTCCAGTATCACCAGTAAACACCAGTATCACCAATAAACACACCAATATCACCAGTAAACACACCAGTATCACCAGTAAACACACTAATATCACCAGTAAACACACCAGTATCACCAGTAAACACACCAGTATCACCAGTAAACACACCAGTATCACCAGTAAACACACCAGTATCACCAATAAACACACCAGTATCACCAGTAAACACACTAATATCACCAGTAACACACCAGTATCACCAGTAAACACACCAGTATCACCAGTAAACACACCAGGATCACCAGTAAACACACCAGGATCACCAGTAAACACACCAGGATCAGAGGCAGGAAGAACTGACACTTGTGTTTGTTGTCTTGTTTCAGGCGAAGGAAGCCATCTTGGAAATGGACTCCATCTGTAAGTGTTGGACAGTCATTCTCAGTCTGTTAGTGTCAGCCAGCTTCAGCACAAAGTTAAAAGAACTTATCATGCTTTTTAAAACACAGTAGATAATGTAAAACTCTTGTTGATAACACTTTTACAATGTTTTCATATTGTACATTTTTTGTGAGAATATATAATATATGATAAAATACAACAAAACAGTCTGATCTCATCTGATCTGATCTGATCTTATTTGATCTAGTCTAGATTAAAGAGGTATTGAACGAAGAATTTGTTGATGTTTCCAGAGTGGATGTATGTTTTTAAATCAAGTTGTGTGGATATTAGTACCTCAGACCGGTAAACTGTTGTTGTTGTTGTTGTTGTTGTTGTTGTTGTTTGTGGACTTCAGACCCGTCCAGGTACCGCTACAGTCCGGAGCGTCTGAAGAAAGCTCTGTCCTGCCAGTCCGACGACTTCCCCCGAGACGGACGGCAGGGCCGCCGGCAGTCAGGTGGGACGAAGTTCATACCAGATATTATTATAGTTCTGTATTCCATGAGCTTGGATCTCAGGTTCTTTGGTTCTTCTTCTTTTGTCACAGTTTTGTTCTTAATCTTTGTTTTCTTCCTTCTTCAGAGCCGACGAAACAAATCCTGAAGAACACCAAAGGTAAAAAATAAAATTCATATCATTATTATTAGTTAGTGAGGAAGCCGGTTTCTACTTATTTTACTTAGCAGCCAAACAGACTGTGGTGTGTTTCTTTTTTAAATCTCTACATTGTGGTGAACGTTACATAAAAGCACTTTATAGATGAGTTGGACCATCAGAGCTGCTGCTGTGTGGCTCCTGCACCCAGCTGAGTGTTTCTGTGTGAGTTGAAGCTCAGGATGATGTTTATCCGCCGTGCGTCAGGAGAGATGTTGATGTTCGTCTGTGAAGATGAACAGCATGAAGGGCTCTCATCCGTCCATCTGAACCTGCTGCAGGAAAGATCTGCTGCAGCTTTCCTGTGTCAGGCTCATTTCAGACATCCAGGTAGTAAGATGTCAAAAAATAAAAATAAAAATCACTCGTCCGAGAGGCTTCATCAGTTCCAGCTGAAACGTCTTCAACTCTTCATTTTAAGTCCAGTGGATTTTTTTTTGTGATTTTTTTCTCTCTTTTTTTCACTTTTTTTCCTCTTTAAATAAAAGTCATATATGTCCAGGAGAAGTAATGAGAGGAAGATGAGATGTTATTTAGATGTTGCTCTCCTCTCTCCTGCCATGTGAGGGCAGCAGGCGGCTTCAGAGGAGAAAAGGCTTTTTGGCCTCGATGACTGATATCAGAGCTGAGCTTCCTCCTCCGTTTCCCTCTGAAACACACTGAGAGCCTCTGGTTGGTGCGTCATGTACCTGTCCTCCTCCTCCTCCTCCTCTTCCTCCTCCTCCTCCTCCTCCTCCTCCTCTTCTTCCTCCTCCTCCTCTTCCTCCTCCTCCCCCTCCTCCTCCTCTTCTTCCTCCTCTTCCTCCTCTTCCTCCTCCTCCTCTTCCTCCTCCTCCTCCTCCTCCAGCTGCAGTGGGTTTTATCCACCAGTTTTTTTTGTTTATTGAATTTTATAAAGATGAACATGTAGTACACAAATACAACACACCTAGGACAAAGGTACTAAATAGGACAGATAAAGGAGTTAAGGAAGTTGAAATCAGAAATGGATTTCCAGTAAATCCCTGAGTTTTGTGGCTGTGCAAAAGCCATCAGGTTTTTTTTTTTTTTTTTACGACTGATGTCCCTGGACTCCGCTGCCTTCATCTGCATATTTTAGCTTCATGACATTCGTTTCCATGACAACTGAATTGCCACGTCACCGGCCGGTACGAAGGCCCCGGGCCGGAATCAGCGGCAGAGACTATCCAATAAAGCAGAAAAATAATCTAAAAAAGAAAGAAATAAAGTTACAAAGGAGTGAGCTTTGTGACTGAAGTTACGAAGGTCCTGAGCAGCTTAGTGACCAGAAGACACCTGATAAATGACCAAATATTAAGAAACAGTCCTTGTTAATAATGGTAGAATACACTGATCAGACCACAGGTCAGTTTCACATCATTTAGACCAGAGGAAGATGCTTTCATGTTGTGTATTTGGCTTATAAGTTAATTGAAAAATGCTAATTGAATGAATGTTTTTGCCTTCTGTACTTTAACCATCAACTGTTTCTATTCTTCTCCTCTTGCCCATTCCTCTCCTGTGTGGAACCAACAGCGATCCTAAAGGTGAGCAGCTAGTTTCAACTCACTGTGATGACCTGCATGTTCCCTGTTATGATGCACTAAACACTGCTGTAGGGGAGGGAGGGAGGGATGGATGCTAGGTAGGTAGGTAAGTAAGAAAATAAGAAAGTAGGTAAATAAGTAAGAAACAAGATCGATAGCTAAGTAAGTAGATAGGAAGGTAAAGAGGGCAGTAAGCTGCTAAGTATGTAAATAAGAAAGTAGGCAGGTAGGTAAGTAAGCAAGAAGGTAGTCAGGTAAGTAGCTAAGTAAGTAAAAGAAAGTAGATAAGTAAGTACTTAAGTAAGAAACTAGGTAGGTAAGTAAGTATGAAAGTAGTTAAAAAAGTAATAAAGAGAGTAGGTAAGTAAGTTGCTAAGCATGTAAATAAGAAAGTAGGTAGGAAAGAAAGTAGACAGGTAAGTAGATAAGTAAGTAATAAAAAAAGTAGAAATTAGGTAAGAGGTAAGTAAGTAGGTAGGCAGGTAAGTAAGTAACTAAGTAATAAAATGAGAAAGTATGTAGATAGGCAAGTAAGTGAATACGTAAGAAAGTAAATGGGTTAACAGCAGGCCAACAGACCTCAGAGGTATTTGTCAGATGATGTGAGTCTGCTGTGAGTCTGCAGGCTGCTGTTTTAACATCCAGCTGTTCAGCAGCTGGAGGCGTCTGGATATGAATCACAGCTGTGAACAGACTGGAACTGGAACTGAGGGGTTTGTAAGAATTAGAAGGATTATCTAAACTATCTGGAGAAATCCTAGCTCAGCAGGTCATCCTGTCCTGCAGCATCATCTGTGTGATTTAGCTTCTCTGCTTGTGTCGGCTCTTATGATTCGCTGCTGCAAGTAAACTAAGTGTCTGTTTCCCCTGCTGTACATCGTCTAAATTTGCTTCATGCAGTCGTACGTAACGAATGGACTTGAGTTAAGAGTTAAGGTTCAGGAGGCTGGAATGCTTCTTAGCTCTGATGTTAAGGGTTGGATGCTGTTTGGATAAAAAAGAAAAGGTCCTCTAGTAACTGTGGGAAAAAAGAAATCCAAGGCGCTCCAAAAATCAGTCAAAAAGCCTTTATTCTATTTGCCTAGTCATCATTTTAAGTTTAAAAACTGTGTAACTTTTTTCCCATATTGTTTTACTTAGTGTATGGTCTTTTAAAAAAAGTGTGAGGTCATTGAACATTAACCGGTACGCAGCATGTGATTCAACAGTCCCTTCACCCAGAGGCAGCATCCATACAGAGAGCCAGGTCACATGGTAACAGAATGATTGTTTGGATGTTAACTTGACTTCACTCTGCAAAGTAGCTAGCATTGTAGCTACGCTAATGATGGAAACTTGTTCTACCTGGCAGAAAAACAACGGGGGCTTGTGGGAGAATCCTGTTTCATACTCAGAGCCAATCAGCATGCTGCGTTTAGCTCAGCGACGGCTCGTCATCCCACGTTTTATCACAAGAATTTCTCCAGACCTGCGTTTTTTGACACGGAGGTCTGACTGCACCAGATTAGTTAGCGCCGCCAAGTGTAAGTGTTGCAGGTCGAGTGTCAGTGTGTCGAGGGGTCGGTGGCTCCGGTGTGGGGTCGGGTTAGTTAGGGCCGGTTGGGGTCAGGAGAATGTAAAACATGACAAAACACACTGAGTGACGCGTTAGGAATCTGTGACCTTACGCCGCAGCATGCAGACAGCGAGGGGGCGTTACCATGGGAGCGACGCCCCCTGCAGTCCGCCGCCAGCATCAGCACCCTGGGCTCCGGCCTGGGCGAGTCCGAGGCCGAGCGGCCCAGCGTGGAGGAGGAGGAGGAGGAGGAGGAGGAGGAAGACCCGGGCAACAGGAAGGACTCTTTGGAGCGGCTGAGCGGCAGCGACGAGGAGGGCGGGGCCGGCCCGGCGGCGCCCCGGCAGGCCGGGCCGCCGCCGGGCGAGGAGAGCGACTCGGATGAGATTCTGATGGAGGACGACCAGGTAGCCGACTTCGCCAGCTCCATGCTGGCCGCCATCTCCTGCTGGCACTACAGGGCCAGGGCTTTGCTTTCCATGGGGGTCGCAATGGTGAGGCTCTCTGCCGCCAGCGGGTCGCTTCCCTCCTGTTTCCGCCGCCGCCGCCCGTCTCCGGCTTGGCCCGCGGCTCGTTCTACACCGGCTTCATAACATACTAAAGTCACGGATAATAACCACATGCCAGTGCTGCCTGACCTGTAAAACATGATGCTGCTTTAGAGAAGACTTCTGCTGCTGTGAAGGTTTCCTCAGTTACTGCATGAGCCTCATTCACCAGAAAGCCTCTAACAACGCTGTCTGTCTGCCTGCTGGCTGTCTGTCTGTCTGTCTGTCTGTCTGCCTGCTGTCTGTCTGTCTGTCTGTCTGTCTGTCTGTCTGCCTGCCTGCCTGTCTCTCTGCCTGTCTGTCTGTCTGTCTGTCTGTCTGGTGTCTGTCTGTCTGTCTGCCTGCTGGCTGTCTGTCTGTCTACCTGTCTGTCTGGTGTCTGTCTGTCTGTCTGTCTGCTATCTGTCTGTCTGTCTGTCTGTCTGTCTGTCTGCCTGTCTGTCTGTCTGTCTGCCTGTCTGTCTGCCTGTCTGTCTGCTGTCTGGTGGCTCTGAGGTCGAGGAGGGAATTGGACAAGTGATTTTCTTTAGCAATGTTCAAGTCAATCGGACATTTGAACAGTTTCCTGCTGTTGTATTTTGCATTTTTGAGTCTTTGACCTGTGAAATTCAGGAATAATTTGAACATTGTTCCAACTCCATTATTAAAACACTATTGATTGTGCAGATCTGAGTGATTGCTGTCTGTCTGTGCTTTTAACAACAGTCAGTATTTTGCCCAGATTGATGGATGGTTTGCTTTACAGCCTTTCTGACAACAGACAGCTTTATCTCTCCGGGTCTGAGCACAGAGCAGAGAGGAGAGAGTGTGTGTGTGTGTGTGTGCTGACGGTTTGCTGCTGTGTTCACGACGCTTTGTTTGCACGTCTAGTTTCAGAGACTGACCCGCAAATTAGCTTGTGTGTGGTGGGATGTTGATAATGAAGTTTGTCTATGCAGCTCAGGATTTACCACTAATCCATTTGTCAGTTGACTGCTGTTCATACTCAGATAATTATCGCTCCTCACTCTATTAAACTGAATGGACAGTTGTTGTGTATTAAAGCTGCGCTGTATGAGTCCTTGGGGCATTACCAAGAATAACTAACCCATTCATGGTTTGTTTATTGTTCATGGCTTTCACTTGACTATATAAGAATATTTATAGCTCATTGAAAAGTTATCCATTCCCTTTGATCTGCTAACATTAACGCTGCCAAAGATCTTGTTTATGTTTTGTTCTGTTTTTATATCCGGTTGTTTTTTCCCCTTGCTGAAGGATGAGGAGGCGGGCGGCGTTCCTGAGAACGGCTTTAACAAGGAGAACAGACAGCTGGCTGGTCAGGAGGAGCTGTGTGGGAATGAACCCACACATGAAGAGGTAAGCAGTGGTGCGGGCTCGTCACCCACAGGTCACAGGTCTGATACCCGTCACGGCTCATGTCCATCAACAGCCATGTGTCCTAGAGCAAAACAGTGAACCCCTTCTGCTCTTTCCTTCTGGATCAGAGCGTGAGCTAACTGACTTCAGTACAGTATGAGGTTCTTATCTGTGCTGTCTCATTGTAAAGCCTGAATCTGCAGAGTAATCCCATGGAAGACAGGAAAAACAAACTTATCTCTCCTCCTCAGTTCATCCATCTGTCAGTTTGTAATGTGTTGACTGTCTGTGCCGTCACTTCATCAGCCGCTCGTCCCGCCCATCTGCTGTGACGGCTGTCTTTTAGAAAATATGATTTTATCATCCTGTCCAACCTCCATTTTCCCCTTCAAGACCATATGACAATGAAAATAAATTGACGAATGCTTTTCCAAGTAAACAACTTAACAAGTTAGATTTTGTGTAAAATGTTTTGTGGAATGTGGCATTCAGTTCAGACACAACTATCTTTACAGGTAGGAAAGAGTTTCCATCCAGCAATCCCTCTCAGATCTTCTGTCTTGTTTTGTTATTCCTTTACATAATGTATCACAAGAGCTCACACTTGTTACAGTTTTAATAGCAGTGATAGTTTTGTGGCTGTCATAGCAGTGCAGGCTTTCTTTCACATGTGGAGTTGTGATGAGTTGAGGAATTTTTGTGATTGTCATGTTTTCACTTCAAATAAAGCATTACATGGTCTTTTTTGGGTTGAGAAACTTCTACCATCCTTGGGTTTCCTTGAAAAACTCAAAATGTATGTTGGTTAAGGTCAAAACAAGACTCCTGAAAAGTTGATATTTTGGAGATGCAAGATTTTTACCCAGCAGAGATAATATGTAGCCTCTTTTTCAAATCAACAAGTGATTCAGAAAATATTTTTGCACAAGTCTAATAATTTATCAAGTATTTGATTGGCCCTCTGTTGTTTCTTCCTCTCTAGCCTGCTACAGATAAACTGCTGCAGGAGAAGACATCAGACTCTGAACCCACAGAAAACCCTGAACCAGAACCACTGTCCAATCCAGAAGGTTCCTCTGCTACACCTCCCAGGATCCCAGCGTCTCCTGATGGGGCAGAAGCACCGACACCTGAAGAGAACCAAGAGAACCCAGAGGAACCGTCAGCTGCCACGCCCGAGTCCGACTCAAAAACTTTAAGCAGTGGAGAATCCTCCGAAGAAGAGGAGGATGAGGAGAAGGATGCAGCAGAGAAGGAGAGTGAAGCGAACAGCATCCTGCCTTCCTCTGTTTTGGACAAAGCCAGCGCCATCGCTCAGCACTTTACCAACAGCATCAGACGAAGCAGCCAGGCCGTAGATGACGCCCGCTCCCTCGGGTGCCCTTCGCCACGGTTACCCAGCAGGACCGGCAGCACCCTCAGCCTCGGCGCCGAACCGAACGAGCGGCCCATCCGGCTGAACAGCAGCTATTCCGAACTCCAGGAAACCTTCGGTGGGACGGATCTGACCCTGCTGTCTCCGCGGGACGACAGCCTCTTTGACGGCGACCGAGGAATCCGGCGAAGGAGGGACTCCACCCTCTCCAAGCAGGACCAGCTGCTTATCGGGAAAATCAAGAGTTACTATGAGACCGCCGAGAACCAGGACGCCACCTTCAGCCTCCGGCGCAGGGAAAGCCTGACCTACATCCCCACTGGGCTGGTCAGGAACTCCGTCAGCCGGTTCAACAGCATCCCGAGGGACGAGGCCTCAGCGGCAGAGAAAGACCTCCTTCCTGAACCCGTCCAGACAGATCCCTCGGCCCTGACCACATCCTCCGTTCCTGACCCTTCCACAGCAGAGCCAGACTCAGGTACTCAGGGCCGCCTGGTCTCAAGTGCTTCATTTGACTCCCTGATGTCTAATCAGAAAAGCGGGGAGCCAGAGGATTCAGGTTTCTACATAGGAGGAAGCTCTGACTCTGTTGACTTCAAGTCCAGATCTCGAAGCATGCAGGAGAAGCCTGTTGAGGATGAAGAGTTCAAACCTTCATCTGAAATGATCAAGATTTGGCAGGCGATGGAGCGGGAGATCAGCAGATCCAAAGGTGAAGGCAGAGGCCGTGAAAAACCAAACTCTAACTCCAAAGCAACCAGTCTGGGCCTTTCCATCAGCAATACGACCCCAAACAAGAACTCTGACAAAGACAACGAAGAGTCTGACCTCAGCACCATCACAGAGGAATCCCTGAGCCCTTCTCCCTTCAAACACACGGCCTTTGGGGTGAATCGGACCGGGAGTTTGAAGGACGCCCTGAGAGTCTTTGGGGAAGAGGGCGTCGTCCTCAGGGCGCCGGTTCCCAGAGTCGCCCAGTTGAAGGCGGAGGCAGAGGGAGAGCCAACCAGCGAGTCAGACCAGCAGGATGACGCAGACAAGGCGAAGAGCAAAGTCCTCCATCTGGCCCGTCAGTACAGCCAGCGCATCAAAACCACCAAGCCAATGGTCCGGCAGCGAAGCCAAGACATCCTGATCGGCAAGAAGAGCCTCCCATGTGTGATTGAAGAGAAGGAGAGTTCAGGTACAGTAACGTCCCGTTTACCTTCAGTGTTTTTGTTTTTGAGAGATGAGAAATCATTCAACAATCATTTATAAGACAAATTCATGATTTGTCTTATGTTTTGCAGGTAAACCCAACCTGACTCTGCCACTGGTCCCTTGCGACCAAGTCACCACTCTGCCATTGAGCCCCATAGAGCAGGTCTGCTCTCCAAGCCCCGCCCACACCTCCAGCTTGGTGGGCAGCCCCAGGGGCCTCTCCCCCAGCCGGGTTCGCTCCAGGAGCCCCCTCAGCTCCCCGACCGAGAGCTTCAACTGGCCCGATGTTCGCGAACTCCGCTCTAAATACGTCCGCTCCGACAGCAGCCGGTCCCAGCAGCCTCTGGTCAGCCGCAGTCGGTCCGTCCCGGAGCAGATGTTGGACGGCGGGCTGAAGAGACGCTCCAGCTGCTCCTCCGGCCTCCTCCTCGCTGATGGAGCTTCTGGTGAGGTTCCTCAATACAAGCCTCACCTCAGCCGGGACACCGGCCAGGGGGAAAGCAGTCCAAGGCTTCACAGAGCGAACTCTCTGGACCACAGGCTGAGCGGCCTCCATCTGCAGAAGCTTCAGGACAAAGCTCCTAACGGCAGCTACGGCGGTTACTACATCTCAGCCGAGGCTCCGCTCCCGGACGACCCCAGCCGTAAGATCATCATTGTGGAGAAGCTTCCGGAGCCCGGGTCAGATCCTGTGGAAATGGCCGAAGAAACCAAAGAGGAAGAAGAGGACGATAACTACGTTCAGATTCGTTCGCCGACTAGCAGAGAGAAGATTTCCATCATGGCTGTGATCGACCGCTGCCGGGCCTATCAGGAGTCAGACGAATATAAGCAGAGGGAGGAAGCTAGAGCCAAAACTGAGCCGAGCCTTCCAGCCGGGAGAGGCAGAGAGCTCGACAGGGCCGCCGCGTCCTCCAGCGAGCCGCTGGACGAGGCCCAGAAGACGAGCTCAACCTCCGGACAAAAGACGGAGGCCGGTCAGCAGAGCATGGTGAAAAATCTGAGAGAAAAGTTCCAGAGCTTGAGGTGAACAAACCGTACCTGTGGACTTTTTAATGAAACTGTAAAGCACCGTCAAAGCTCCGAAATATTGATCCTAAAGATTCTTATTTGAAAGGAACAAAAAACAGATTGCTAAACCAGGAGTGAGGCAGTGAAATTTGCTTTCTGTGTTTTGTGAGTGTGATTCTTCCACAGCATCACTGACACTTACTGTCTTACTGAAGGTGAATCCTGCATGTATCTGAAGCCTCGCAGTGACACATGACTGCCAGTCATGTCAAAAAAATTCAAGTCATAATTCTTAGTGTCATTTAGTGAACAGAATATCGGCCTGTCAAATGTTTCGATACTAAAAAAAATGAATTATTCCACGGTAGATTACTGTATTGAAACAAATATGTAAATATCTTTATACAGTCCTCAAGAACAATTCTCTGGAGTCTATTTGTTAAAGCACCTTTTGTACAGGCTGTACAGTTTTATTATGTGGCATCTGTGTTGCACAATTTAAGTAATTCAGTTTCCAGCCTGGAGACTGTATTTAATAGCGTATAAGACTCTGGTTAGTTGAGGCGGCTCTGTTACAGACAGTAGGCTGTATCTCTGCTCTTCATCCAGAGGAAACATTGCTTGATAAAAAAGTCTTAGGGAATATTCATCACTACAATAAGGGATTGCTCTTCTCTTTAAGCTCTATTTGCTTTACAGTTGCACAAGCTTCATACGGTAGAAATACTACAAAGACAATAATGCTCGACTTAGATGAAGCTAATCTGAGTGGATTCCTCCAAGCGGACGAAAATCTTCCTGCAGCTTCGCAGAGCGGCACGAGGTTTCTACTGCAGGACTAACCACTAACTAAACATGGAAAGACCAGACTGTGTGTGGAGATCTGCCTCTGCTGCCTGGAGGGACGGTGAATTTGCTCAGTCAACATTGTAAATCCGCCTTACAGAATCTCCTGTTATTATTATATTGAGAAATTGGGTTATTCTGTTTTATCCTGAATGGGAAATCTAAATCACACCTGGTTTTGAGCACTTGTATCTCTGGCAACTTGACAGGTAAACAATATTAACAGCTTCAACTGTCTCGCTGATTACAGTGTCCACCATGTTACACTTTACATTTACATTTTAGGCATTTGCTGTCACTAAAACGAGGCGTTTAGCAGTTAGTGCTCCTCTTCTCCAGAGAAACTTGTGAGTGAGCGGCTCAGCGTTTAGCGTCTGGCTCAAAAACACTTCAACTGGACACACTGGCTGATGGGAATCGAACCTGTGACCTTCCTCTAACCACTAGGCAGGCCTGCAGATCTTCTCACTCGGTCTCTGTTGGTTTCCACGAGTGTTTAGGACAGACACTCAGATAGTCAACACTGTTAACACCGGTCAGGCTTTACTGTGCGGCTCAGTCCTTCATGTACCTCTTATTTATTGAGCTGATGTAAATATCATAAACAAATATATTGTCTGTCTTTCTATAACTGTGGTTATATACTGTATGTGTTGTATGTACAGAAATGTTTACATTGCCAAGCCGGGCGTCCATTCCACATTAAAACAACACATACAGGAGCTGCTCACTGGTCCAGAGAGTGTATTTATGTGTGTGTGTGTGTGTGTGTATGTGTGTGTGTATGTGTGTGTGTATGTGTGTGTGTATGTGTGTGTGTGTGTGTGTGTGTGCGCGCGCGTGTGTCCCAGTAGAAAATGGTCATAAAAACCTTGTAGATTGTTTTTATAAGATCAAATTAATTCATCTTTAACAATCTTTAAAATTACTTGAATGATCCATGTGGTGAAATATGGTCATTGTAGCAGTGAACAGTAACAGGATATAGAAAAGGAAAATGTATTATAAATTAGAATATAGCAGATGGGGTTTTAAACAGCCAGCAGTGTTAAGTGTTGTTGCTGCTGATGTGGATGGAAGACCAGGTCAGGAGATCTATACAATATTTTGCGAACTGGCTCAGGCGGGATTTGATTTCAGCGTAACCCACCGGATGTAAACAAACATTTCTCGCATGCTGCACTCGACCAATCATTTCATTAGCCTAAAGAATATTCAGATGAGGGCGTTGACCCTGGGTTCATCATGTAGTGTGTGAAATCTACAAAAATACCCGATCAGATGTTAGAGAGAAGAAAAAAAAAAAAACAAGCGTGAAATGTAGGATAAAATAACGTGACTAACATGATGTGTGAAAAGAGCTAAAGTAATGTTATGATAGTAACATCAGACTGAAGCTCAGTGAGAAAGAGAGGAGGAAGCTAATAGCGCTCTGCTGCTAACTGAAACAATACAATCTACCATACTGAGTTAGCTAGGTTTACTAGTTAGCTAGCTGACCTTCAACATCATGAAGCCATGAAGTCATTTTCATGTATATTTTTTAATTTATATTTTGACCAGACCATCTTTGCCATTCAAGTTTAGTTAGCTAACTAACTGTTAGCTTGCTAACATAGTTCTTTGGCTCCGCCCATTGAGGTTTAACTCAACCAATGAGATTTCTGCCTCCAGGAACTGTTTGTAGAAGTTAAACTCCTGCAGTCAGATCAGGATTAAGTGCAGATTAGTTTAACTGCATGAGTCTAACAGAGCTTCCTGCTTCCTGCAGGGAAACAGCTCAGTTTCCCCCAAATGGTTCAAGTGGAAAAAGAAGGAGCCTCAACATTGTGACTTTATAAGTATTACATTACTTTGTTAATCGCAACATTCAGTTAATACTGCAGCTGCCAGATGAAGTAAGAATATTACTTTTTGGATTAAAATGCTAAGCGTCTCCTCCAGGATAAATGAATTATGGTTCATGTTAATGTGAACTTGCTGATGCTGGTATGCAGAATCTTCTTGAATGTCGGCCTTCGTTTGCCATTAACTCTGAAACAAATGACAAAGGAATAGCAGAAGAGCCTGGCTACCATGAGGAGAGTGTTTGTGTTGGGTGTGTGTGTGTGTGTGTGTGTGTGTGTGTGTGTGTGTGTGTGTGTGATACTGTAGCTCATAATGTCTTTAGGATCAAAATGTTCTCTGTTGTTATTGCAGTTCGTCTGCCTCACATATTTTCCGTCATTTGCTTAATGCAGCTTCAGTGTTTTCTTCTGCACTGAATTTTCCACCTTTTTATTGTAAATATGCAGAAAGTCTGGTTCAGTGGAGGTTTGAGGATGAGAAAACTTCCTTTCATCAGCTTCCTGTTGGTTGTTGATCTCTCTGTCTGTCTTTCTATCTGTCTGTCAGATAGTATGGAGGGAATTGATCTTTCATTCCCATTGACATCAACTACAGCTTTGTTCCACTGTCAGAGTAATGGTGTGTGTGTGTGTGTGTGTGTGTGTGGGTGTAACGTCTTAATGAAGCATAAATGAATATTTTTCTGAACATACAGTAGGCCAACACTCTAAGTGGGGCTCATAAGGCATTAAGCACATTCAGAGTGCATGATAATTATTATAATTATTAGATTGTGTGATAAACACCATATGCAAATAAATAAATGCAGTTGAATAGGTGACTTCATAGGGCAAATTTATTTTTAATGACATGATATTAATGATTGATATCAAATGTCATTTTCTGATAATAACATAGTAAGAAAAGTTTATCTGTGCTTATAATCTGATTTTATTGTGTGTAGTTCAGGTAAAGTGTAACTGAATTATAATAATAATTTTGTTTCTGTTGGAGGTTGTTTGCCTTATGATTGAGTTTACACTATCACTTCTTATTGTTCAGTATGCTACATGAGATGCCAATCAATAACATTTATTGATAAATTACATTGTTATCATCAGTTATCATGTGGCTTCAGTTCTCTCCGCCCCTAAAAGTCACATCACACATGGAAAATCCTCTCTCCCAGTCTGTTCCACTGTCCAGCCCCACAGGCAGGCTGCGGTACAACCGACCCCGGCCTCCCCTACCCCTGAAACAGACCGGGAGTAACGGATTACTCCGCAGCGCGCGGCGGGTTCAGGCTGCCGGTCTGTCGGGATGAGCTGAGAGACTTTCCTCTGCTGGAGCTCCTCTGAGTCTGAGACCGAGATGGGCTGCCCGCTGTCCGGCCCGAGTCCGAGTCCGCAGCCCGGGCTGACCCGGGATCAGACCCGGGATCAGACCCAGGATCAGACCCAGGATCAGACCCAGGATCAGACCCAACAGGTGGTTCTAACGGAGGAGAACCGGCAGAGGATCAAGGACTCCTGGAGACTGATCCAGGAAGACATCATGAAGGTTGGAATCATCATGTTCGTCAAGTGAGTAAAGAAACTGCTGCTGCCTCGTGACGGCGGAAACACAATACTGCAAACTCTATTCAAATATTATAGGAATATTATAGGAATATTATAGAGATACTACAGGAGGCAGATTGCCATAAAGTACGGAAAGGTCCATAAACTCAATATGGAGTAAAAAAATAATAAAAAAGAAAAATTCAGCAATAGGAACACCACAGGAAAGAAAAGTACCTTAAAATAATACACGATCACTGTAAACTCACTAACTGATAAAACCCAAAATCTTTAATAGATTATTTAGGCTATAATAACTCAGCCGCTTCATTTAATCTGTAATGATTCAGTTTTATTTTTGTCTGAAGCTTATTGTTAACAACACAGAACCTGTCATCAAACTGAATTACTGATTACTGATCCAGAGTCAGACTGGATCAGCTCACAACAGGAAGTCTTTATTCTGCTATTGATCCGAGCTGCAGCTGCCGGTTATTGATCAGTCTGTGATGCGGAGCTAAGTGCAGCTCCATTATGTTTCATTATGCGGTATGGTGGGACGATTATCGATATATCTAAATTCAATACATCTCAATACAGAACATGTCAGTCCGTCTGTTGTGTCAGGAACATGAATGGTGATATCAGCTCCATGTTATTCTGCTGTCAGGAACATGAATGGTGATATCAGCTCCATGTTATTCTGCTGTCAGGAACATGAATGGTGATATCAGCTCCATGTTATTCTGCTGTCAGGAACATGAATGGTGATATCAGCTCCATGTTATTCTGCTGTCAGGAACATGAATGGTGATATCAGCTCCATGTTATTCTGCTGTAGTAATCACTAATGAGACTCTTGACCATCACAGTTTCACAAGCTCTCCATCCAAATTATATTATTGTCACTTTGTAATGACATTTTTAAATTGGCATCGCTAGAAAGATTTGAGTCTCAGAAATAAACAGAATTCTGCACAGTCAGACTTTGTTGTCACTGAACTTTTATTGATCACATCGTATCCTGGTTGTATTGATCCTGAACCTCAGATCAGGTATCCAATCAGATCAGATCAGGATAGAAGCAGATCATCCATCACTAGTATACCGTCTGTCTGGAGAGCTGGTCCAGGATCAGTTCAGCCTTTCTAAAACTCCTAATTTGGGATCAGATAATTGGTGCCAATTGTGCTATGTAAGAAGCTGGTGAGAGGGTTTAATGATGGAAAACAATCCCAAAAGAACTCAAAGTAGTACAGCTCCTCTTACTGTAATGTTCACATTCACTAAACGGCAGAATAACTGAGTATTGAATCTGAACAGCTGATGATTTCTTCTCTTCATGTTGAACTGAACCATCCTGTAACAGAAACTGACTGACTTCCTGCCTGTTGTGCAAACAGAAAACATGCAAAGTCTGTTTATTATGGCTCCCATCCCATAATACTCCATAATGGATTCTGTGTCTGTTTCGGTCACAACCTTTGAACTTTAGAAC
The DNA here is from genome assembly GCF_048128805.1 of Centroberyx gerrardi. Lineage (NCBI taxonomy): Eukaryota > Metazoa > Chordata > Actinopteri > Beryciformes > Berycidae > Centroberyx > Centroberyx gerrardi. The sequence continues at coordinate 28,417,625 of NC_136014.1, forward strand.
AAACTTTTTATTAATCTGTCAACAACATGAATATCTGAGGAGATTAAAGAATGAAAGTGTAAGTGTCTCTTCAGTCTGAGAGGAAACAGGTTTCTGCTGGAGGATCTTTAAAAGGTCCTGCTGTGGTACGAACCTAAAGAACCTTCTCTGGTTCTATATAGAACCTTGTTGCTGTGAGAGTAGAGTTCCTGTACAGCAGTAGATCAGAGTTTATTCATCTGAAGGCTGTTAGTTGTCAGTTTGTTGTCTGTCAGATCGATGCTGATCGTCCTGCGAGACTCTCTGGACCGGGTCTGGACTGAGAGCTTGACAGTCCAGGAACATTCATTTGAATGGGAATGACTGTTCTATACATTCAGGTTCTATAGTCAGGGTTCTGCACCGGAACAAGAATCACAGCAGAACTTCATCATATTGGATCAGCACTATCAAACAGCAGAGCTTCTGCACACCTGAGGACAAGCTTTTTTATAATTCTCATGAGAGGAAAATAGAAAAATAATATTCCAGTATTTTCTCCCAGCCTGCCTCTTGCTGATGGCGGTCTGTGTTTGTCAATAGGACTGATGCATCCTGGGTAATAATGATCTGCAGATGAACAGAAGCGGGTCAAGAGCTCGTACTCAGATGACAATTAAAGCTTCTGAAGCTGCAGAGCTTTTGACCGCTATCAAAGATTTGTGTCCCGCCCTCCAGTCTGTAGAAGTGGGTGTTAACCCTCATCATGGCCGTTACCATGGCGACCGATCTGCTACAGACGTGAACCACTAACTTTTCATTTTTGAAGTCTTGTAACTTGAACATGCAGTAAGAGATTTCAGACCCTGAAACCAGTCCTGAAGCTAGCATGGAGACGTGATGATGTAAACAACAACACAGCAGCAGCTTGTTGTTGTTTTCTCCTCTTTCCTAAAGCTTGTTGTCACGTTCGGACCGACTCGAAGCTCCTCCCGACTCGAAGCTCCTCCCGACTCGAAGCTCCTCCCGACTCGAAGCTCCTCCCGACTCGTTCAGCAGCTTTTCAGTTTTTTAAAACTAGCTTGGCTCCTCCCTCGCTGTTTGAAAGTGGCGCTCTCCCCCTCCCATCCCGGAAAAACATTCTCGTAATGGAGGAATCAATGAAGTGAGCGAGAGAACTTGTTAAACTAATAAACTTGTTAAACTAGTGAACTTGTTAAACTAGTAAACTGTTAAACTAGTAAACTTGTTAAACTAATAAACTGTTAAACTAGTAAACTTGTTAAACTAGTGAACTTGTTAAACTAGTAAACTTGTTAAACTAATAAACTGTTAAACTAGTAAACTTGTTAAACTAGTAAACTGTTAAACTAGTGAACTGTTAAACTAGTAAACTTGTTAAACTAGTGAACTTGTTAAACTAGTAAACTTGTTAAACTAGTAAACTGTTAAACTAGTGAACTGTTAAACTAGTGAACTTGTTAAACTAGTAAACTTGTTAAACTAGTAAACTGTTAAACTAGTGAACTGTTAAACTAGTAAACTTGTTAAACTAGTGAACTTGTTAAACTAGTAAACTTGTTAAACTAGTAAACTGTTAAACTAGTGAACTGTTAAACTAGTGAACTTGTTAAACTAGTAAACTTGTTAAACTAGTGAACTTGTTAAACTAGTGAACTTGTTAAACTAGTAAACTTGTTAAACTAGTAAACTGTTAAACTAGTAAACTTGTTAAACTAGTGAACTTGTTAAACTAGTAAACTGTTAAACTAGTAAACTTGTTAAACTAGTGAACTTGCTACCTGCCTCACTTGTCATTGTGGGTCATGTGACCTTCAGCAGGAGAAAGATCAGTCAAAGTGAGACTGGTAACTGGAGATATTTCTCTGTAGGTACATTTATTTTAGCCGTTAGCCTTTATGCACGGTTTGTCCTTAAGGGCTTCTGTAGCCTCAGAAGTTTTGCTGTGTTTTATTTACAAGTGTGTTGCTGTTTCTGTCGCCCTCTAGTGGTCAGAAAAAATGTCTTAGTGTGGCTTTAAGCCTAAAACAATTTCATCAGTCTGGGTTTCAATAGAGAAATCCTATGCCACACATGTATTAATATAAGAGATCAGATGAAAGATGAAACTTTATTGATCTCTGTGGAAAAATGTGGCTGTTGCAGCAGAACAGGAAGATTCTGGTGGGGAAAAAGATATAAGATACAAGAACAAAAATAGAACAGAAAATAAGCAATTAAAACAGTAAAAAGAATTTTAAAAAAACAATAAAAGCCTAAACATTTTTTTGATGGGTCTCCTCCATTAATAACTTGTTTAACTCATTTTAAGGGGATTTTAGTTTCAGCAGTGAATTCAGCAGTGAATGAATGTAAATGTGAGGTTAATTTAAGGGATTATCGGTTCGCACTGTAAACACAGAAATGTCAGATAATCCAAAATAAAACCGAAACATCAAAGAATCAGTCAAGATCTGAAACAACGGGGAGGAGACCAAGTTTCTGGATTTTAACACATAAACTAATATACTACACACACACACACACACACACACACACACACACACACAGTAATCAGGATGTGGTCTGACCTTTGTCTGATGAAGCTCCCTGCTGCCAGTCAGCTGAAGGTCAGAACCAATTAAACACACACACACACACACACACACACACACACACACACACTTCAAACCACCCAAAACAATTTAAAGGTTAATTGGTGTAACTGTTCTCTGAAATCACTTGGTTACAAAACTACTACTAACACTGTAATACTAATAATACTACCAGAGGTGAAAGAGAACCAGACTGTCCTACTGCAGTAGAAGGTCTGTTACTTTACTGATATTTTACTGCAGTAGAAGGTCTGTTACTTTACTGATATTTTACTGCAGTAGAAGTAAAAGTACTGGTAAATCTCCTTCAGTAAAAGTAAAAAGTGTGTGATTTAAAATGTCGTCAGAGTAAAAGTTCCTGAGTTCCTCTTTAGAACAGAGAACGTTGTTAGCTGTGATCTTTTCCATGTGATTCTAACAGGAGAGAGGTCAGAGTTCAAACTAGATTTTTTTCACTGGAAACATTAGAAATGAGAAAATAAAGTGCAGAAACAAAGTAAAGTCAGATTCCTCTTCTCACTGTGAATGGATCCACAGTTTGTCAGTTTCTGTTGATCCAGTTTCTGTTGATCCAGTTTCTGTTGATCCAGTTTCTGTTGCTGATGGAGAGACACGATCTGTTCTGTGATGGATGGATTTAAAATGGACTGAAGGGAAAGTCAAAGTACTGACTTTAAACAATACTCTGAGTAAATGTAATCAGTTACTTCCAGTCCAGTTCTACAGCACTGTGTTTATATATGAGACCTGGGTCAGTCTGTATAAAACTACAGTGATGCAAAGAACCCTCTGCTTATTGTTGTTGTTGTTGTTGTTGTTGTTGTTGTGGTGTGATGTCACCAGGCTGTTCGAGACTCATCCGGAGTGTAAAGACGTCTTCTTCCTGTTCAGAGACGTCGAGGATCCAGAGACGCTGAAGAGAAGCAGGGAGCTGAGAGCGCACGGCCTGCGGTAACACACACACACACACACACACACACACACACACACACACACACACACACTGAGCCAGGCAGCAGCAGTCAGGTCGGTGTGTAAAGACTCGGTCACATCAGAGCAAACCTATGCTGAACTTCACTTAGCTGCACAGTGACCTCAATTAAAAAACAGGCGAAGGACGAATAAAAACAAGTTCAAATTTGGTATTTTGACCTGTGAATTTGCGGCCAGTAGACCTTTATCACAAACATGGCTGCCGTACTTCCGCAGGGTAAAGCTCGGTTCTCACCTCTTTTCTGTTCTCCCTGACAGATCTTTCTGTTCCTGCTGCTGCAGTAACTGTCGAGGCTCACAAAATGCTAACTGGCTAACCAAGGCTAATGCTATTTTGGCAAAAAAAAAGAATTGGGGTAAATTGAAAGCTAGTTAGCTGCTTAACTTAACCAGCTGCTAAACAGCGGATAAAGACTGATGCAGGTTGTTCAGTGTGATTTATTGTAGAAACCTTGGTAGTTTTATTCTAGAGACACAAAGCAGAGCGTCTCGTCCTTTTTCATCACGATGAGTGAAGAGAAGTCGTCGGCTGAGTTCAGGTGTGACGCCTCCAGCCTGCTGCTGTTCCAGCTGTGAACACCTGCAGCAGCGCCACCTGCAGGAGGGAAACACCAGCTGCTCCTCCAAACGTCTCCTTCTGATCTCTCTCTTGTTCTGCTGGTTCCTGCAGCATCATGTCTTTCATTGAGAAGACGGTTGCCAGGCTGGACCACATGGAGCGTCTGGACCGGCTGATCCTGGATCTGGGCCGGAGCCACTACCGCTACAACGCCCCGCCCAGGTTCTACGGGGTGAGTGTGCTGTCTGGACAACAGGGTTCTGCACAGCACCAGGAATGGTTCTTTAGGAACCCTTTTCATTGCTGTAAAGAACCTTTTAAGAATGCATGAAACATCCAAACCAGCAGGATTAAAAGAACCTTTTAGGAATCACACTCAGTTTTTTGTATTTTAACAAATCAGAGGGTTCTATGAGACATTATGGTTCCAAATAGAAGTACTGCCTTGACCAAAGAACACTTGAAGAACCCGCATGTGTAGCCTTGTGTTTGGTTACAGCGAAGGGGAATTTGGGCAGTGTGGGAATTTGAGAATTTGGGAATTTGAGTGAGTTACAGTGAGGAAAACACTTCCTGTCTTCACTTCCCAGACCGCCCACATTACAAGCAGCCGATAACAAGGAGGTCAGAGGTCAGAGTTCACAGCACCCAGATAATAGATGGAACAAATATTCACTACGAAACCAAACCCCTTAATTTTATCCCTGAAATGTCCTTAATTTCTCCAGTATATAAACATTAATTATCCATTAAAATAACAGCTTTAATAAATTGAGGTTAGTATCATGGGCTTATAAGGGATTTATTCATGGGTTGTTTCACAGAGACTCTAGAAATTAAGGGATTTTTCAAGCCTTTTGTGCAGGTTTACAGGTTATTAATGAGTTATTAATGGAAAATGTGGAAAGTGTCAAGATTAAGGAGGAGTTTAAGGAGGTTTAGATGGGGTCTCCTCCATTAATAACTCCCTTAATTAAGTCTAAGGGGATTTTGCATGAATTAAGGGGTGAATTAATGTAAAATATGAAAATGTAGGTTATTTTAGGGGATTACTGGGTCGTAGAGTATTCCTGTGAACTGAGGATGATCATGACGGCAGAGAAGTGAAGAGAAAAGAAAGAACCAGAGAGGAAGGATAGAGATAAACAAGATGAGGGCGACAGGGAGGGAATATGAAGTCCAACATCAGGATGTGTCCAGGCCTGGCCTCTCCTCTGTTATTGTCTGTTTGTTCGCTCTCTGTGTGTTTATCAAACATTCATAACTGTCTGGGAAGCTAATTATTCCCTCCGGCTTTATTTCCAGTACGTGGGGGCGGAGTTTATCCGAGCCGTCCGGCCAATCCTGAAGGAGCGTTGGAGCGCGGAGGTGGAGGAAGCCTGGCAGGTAAACACATTCCAGATCCGCCCGGCAACCGGCGCATTATTGGCCCTTTAGCCGTCTGATCGTAATGAACCGTGTCGTCGTCTGAGAAAACGGATATATGATTTATTACAGGGCGTTATTTTCCAGTAATTGCTTTCAAATACAGCCTTGTCAAAGATACAGTTTATACACACAGTGGATAATTGGACTGGCACAAGTCTGGAGAACATGGCTGAGATGAGTTGGTGTTTTATTAAAGTGTAAACATGAAGGGACTGTCTGTATTTCATGTATTCATTTATATAACACTTATTTAAACGTTGTTACAAAGTGCTTCACAATAATAAAATAAGAATAAAACTTTCCTGACAGCAAAAAAGAGAAGCAGCAGTAGACAGCAATAAACAGGAATAAAATGTGTGTAAAAGAAACAATACAATAAAAAAGCAAAGAATTGAACCCATAAAGCCAATAAAAGCCTAAAAAGGTGTTTTTTTAAAGAGGCATTTAAAAGAGGATAAAGTGCTGGATTCAACTGTTCACCACCCAACATCTTTCCTCAGATGTGAGGAGAGGAAATGACATGAATATCAGACTGATGTCAGGCTGATGAACCTTTATCTCCATCAAACCAGGCAGGCTGAGAGGAAGCGGGCTGATATTTGAATGTCTATCTGTTCATATTTCTGCTCCTTATTTACCTGATCTACCTGCCGCCTGTCTGTTAATACTGAGCCCCGTCTGTCTGGACCAGGTCTGGACCAGGTCTGGACCAGGTCTGGACCAGGTCTGGACCGGATCGATCAGCCTCAGCAGCAGAGACACTGGAGTCCAGACTCTGTGGGGTCACACTGCCCTCTAGTGGAATTACCAAAGATCACACCAAACCATTTAACACACTAGAGTTCAACCATCTATCTATCTATCTATCTATCTATCTATCTATCTATCTATCTATCTATCTATCTGTCTATCTATCTATCTATCTATCCATCTATCCATCTATCTATCCATCCATCTATCCATCTATCCATCTATCTATCTATCTATCTATCTAAATCTCTTCTCGTGTTCTTAGAAGAGTCCCTCATTTTAAAAAGCATTATTTTTGAGACTGAGACGGAGGAACAGTCCCATCAGAGGCTCGCTGGTCTTGAGGAATGAGGAATGATGAACGCTTCAGTTTCACTTCACTTCTGTTCACTATTGATCGCTCTGCAGGTTTAAAGATCTGGGACTTTTCAAGGAAAGAAAACACACAGCTGACAAAACCAAAGATCCTCAGGACCAACAGTGACATTTACTGAAGGAACCTTTCCTTTATTTGTCCTGCAGCTTGTACTCAGGTGTGCAGAAGCTCTGCTGTTTGATATCCAAACTATTAGTTCGCTTTAAGCCAATGTGATGACGTTCTGTACTGATCCTGATCCTCTGCCAAACTGTTTCCCAGCAGTTAGAAACCGTTCACACGTCGAAGTCAACAGAGGTGAAGACCTGCAGGCTGGGATTGTGTAAACTGTCATATTAAATATCAAAGATGAACAGTTTTTGAAGACTTTTAGAACGGCTTGTGAATGTTAGTGGACAGGAGTCAGTCCTACACAGTGTAAAGGAGGAAGAAAGTGCGAACATGCCGTAAGAGTCTGTTTTTCTGTCGAGGGAAAGACTGAAAGGAGCTTCAGAGGAGAAGTTGTTCAGTTCAAAGCCTCCAGAGGAAACTGAGACCTGAACTCTGCCAGTCTCCTTCTTCCTAGAAAACTTGTTGATTTCCTAGAAATCTTGTTGCTGTGCTCTTAGAAAAGTCTCTACTGCGAGCAGAAAGCATTTATCAAACAGAGGAACAGTCCCAGCAGCGAGGAATGATTCTCTTCAGGTGTGAGAGGTTCTGGGTTCAGATCCCAGACAGGGAGCTGTGGAGTCCAGTTTGCTCTGCTGGTTTAAAAAGGAGAGGTGCAAGGAACAACTACAGAAACCTAAAGAATAACTTAACACCAAACTAGAGCCTCGTTCAAACCTTGCACCGTTTTAGTATGTGCCAAATGTTTGTTCCCAACGGTGTGAAACGTTTTGGAACGGCTTTTCAGGAGCGTTTGCCCCAAGCGGACAAAACCACGGGTGAATTTTGAAGCCAACAAGGAAGTGGCAGCAGGCAGCGATTCCTCTAACGTCCGCTAGAGTCCGGCTCCAGAAAGACTCCAAACCTCCAACGGACCACAACCAACTTCTGATAAAAATATAAATTCAAGACATTTTCTCCACAAGAGGTTTTGGTCTCAGCTGCTAATTTCACTTCTTCTAATGTGTGTCCTTATGGAGATTTCAAAATAACTGTCATTAACAGATATAACGGTTATAAAACGGGTTGTTTTCCTAGTGATTGACAGCTCGTCAATTCTGGACCAATAGCAGGTGGAGCTGCAGCTCTGTGTCGACCCTCGGCTTCTCTCTGGCTGCTCCGCCTCCAAAAAATGCCAACATGGCGGCGATCGTAAACCAGATCTTTAGGCTTCAAAACCCTTCAGAGACCTGTGGGTGAAGAACTCACTGCTGCATCTGGTCTACAGTCTGTGGTTTAACCCCGTTCGGAGTGATTCTGCATTTTCATTGGCTACGTACAAACACCTGTCACACGGATCCGCAATTGACTCGGAGAATTCTTCAGGAGAACGCACAGAATCTCCGTCTCAGATAACAACCTGTAAGAAACACTTTGCGACAGCACATTCAACGCACTACCCGTTTGCTACGTTTTGGGGCGATTGAACGCACCCCAGATGTTGTCCACCTGGCACCGAAGAGCAGCCAATAGCAGATGGAAATTTAGTTAGCATGCTTTTCACCATTAGATATCCGGCTTTGCACAGATTTGGGTTTGGTGTTTAGTTTCTCTTTAAGATGTGTTCTGCTCAACAGATCTGACTCAGTATGATTATGTGCTGTTGCTCAGTCGGAGATCTGACTAAATCTCATCTGAACTCCTTTGACCCACCAGACCCTGTTCCTGTACATCACCAGCATCATGAAGCGAGGCTTCCTGGAGGAGGAGAGGAACCAGAAGAACATCATGGCTGCCGGCAGCAGAGACAGACCGGACAAGAAGCTCAACATTATCTGAGAGACAAACCAGTCATTCAGTCAGACTCACTGGAGGTCTGGATCAGAGGTTCCTAAACCTTTTTATTTTAAAGCTGTAATCTGCGAGATCCTTGTTTTTTTTATTTTGGCGCTGTGGTGTTTCTGCACTGAACTTCGCAGATCGCTGTCAATCAAACAGTGTGGGCGGAGCTTGGATTTTCCTGTTGATGAAGTTTGACTTTCTCTTTTCTCTGTCTGTTCAGTCATGGTGGCTATCTGCTCATGCTAACTACAACAAACCGATTCCAGACACGGAGCGCTGCTGGTTTTCTATCTACCAGGTAGTTAATTGCATCCACCAGGATTTACATCCACTGGTTTAGAACAGCAATGTAAAAGCTTTCATTAACTGGGTATAGACTGAGTCACTACAGTAGAACAGCTGATTGTATTTAAAAACTTGTTTGTCTCAACAGAATTGAACAGACGGTTAATTTCTGTCTGTTTCTGACTGTACTGATCATTTCATCACTGATCCATCTGATTGATTTAGTGTTTAGATAATGTCAGCTTGTTAGCTAGCTAACCATAGCATCTGGTCAGCTAACATCACTGTCTTGTTGTTAACACATCTGATTAGCACACTAGCTAACGTATCTAGTAGCAGCTAGCGTTAGCGTGTTCACATTAACATCAGTGTGTTTGCCGGCTAGTTAGCTAGCTAACAGTTTGTTCAGGTTAACTGAGCTGACTCTTCTCAAGCTACAACTCAGAGTGTTTTGGAGTAGAGACTAGGGCTAAAGACAAGACAGTTTACTGTGTCACAGTAACCAAATCCACCTTATCACACTATTCACTTTTACTGAGAACGTTACTGAATGGATCAGTTCAGACAGCAGAACTGTTTGTCATGATTTCCCAGAATCACTATATCATCATGATTCCACTGAGACGATAAATGATAATATTGAATTATCGCCCGGCCCTAAGCTCTTACTATTCTAGTGTATTTTCTTATGTTCTATATTCTTCTGTTTTTAGAAGCCTTTATTGATCACTATTCATTTCCGTCTTTGGGAATTTAGAAAGTTTTCACTCTTATTTTTGTTAGCATTTGTTAGCAATGTAGGCCTATGTATTGTAATGTATTAGAATATTTTAAGCATTTGTACGTCATTTGATGTCTAAATAGAACCAGACCAGACTCTTTTTTTTTTTAAATAAACACATGCTGATAAACTAGTAGACAACCTAGATTTCTTTGGAAGAGTCCAAAGTTTCAAAGTTTCTGATACTTTGTGATGCTTTAAAACCAAAACCATTACCAAAAGTCAGTTCAGTACCAAACAACAATGACAATAATTTGTCTTCCAAATGGATATAGCTATAGCCTTTTGGGATGAAACCGCTCAGATCTCCTGTGGTTCTTCAGATAAAAGCTCTTGAGAAGCAGAGAACAGTAAATGAGTCTGAACCACTAGTGCATGAAATCAGTTTATTACAAATGATATGGCGATACAAAGAAATTCTGTTGATGATGAACATGTGAGAATCCCAATATCTGTAAATCAAAGTAATTTCATTTCAACATAATAAATAATTCAGGAAGGACAAATTCCATTAAAAACAACACGGTGGCCGACTGTAGGACCGTCATATGCTCAAATCCATAAAAAAGGTTTTGGATAACAGTTACATAGCTAGTAAATATTGACGAACGGTTTGGTTTGCGGTTGATTTTCTCGTCTATTCAGCCTGTTTCTACAGCTTGTCTGTATTAGAGTCGCATGCATTGTAACAAAACCAAGTAAAACACAGAATGCAAATAGCCCAAATGACCAATCACCTGTAGCAGCAGCAGTTACATCATCACAGCAACAGCCAATCAGGTGTCTGTTCTGGGCAGGCGATCAATAAATCAGTACATTCTCAATGGCTGCAGAACACAAAACACCATGGCACCATTGATGACTGCAAAAATAAACCAAAACTTTGCATTTAGCATAGAATTCAGTTGCACCCACATCATGAGGTGCTTCTCAAATGAAAAAAAAAAAAAAGTGCACATTTGGTGAACTAGCCTTGACTCACCCAGCGTCAGCCATAGAGACATGGAGACATGGGGGACATGGAGACATGGGGGACATGGGAGACATGGAGACATGGGGGACATGGAGACATGGGAGACATGGGAAACATGGAGACATGGAGACATGAGAGACATGGAGACATGGGAAACATGGAGACATGAGAGACATGGAGACATGGAGACATGGAGACATGGGAAACATGGGAAACATGGAGACATGGAGACATGGGAAACATGGAGACATGAGAGACATGGGGACATGAGAGACATGGGAAACATGGAGACATGGAGACATGGGGAGATGGAGACATGGGAGACATGAGAGACATGGAGACATGAGAGACATGGGGACATGAGAGACATGGGAAACATGGAGACATGGGGACATGGGGAGATGGAGACATGGGAGACATGAGAGACATGGAGACATGAGAGACATGGGGACATGGGAGACATGGGAAACATGGGAGACATGGAAACATGGAAACATGCACTTTCACAAAATAGCTTTAAAATATCCGGTTTCTCCATCAACACTTTCACCTACGTACATCTGTACAGCGCCGAGCCTCGGCTGCTTCAGCAGAGGAGGGAAGGAAAACGTGAACGTTAGCTCGACACACAACAACTACAGACCTCAGCAGCAACACACACACACACACACACACACACACACACACACACACAGATCTGGGAAGGAAGGGGTGAATCCATCCAGACCGTGCACACTACGAAAGGCCGGTCAGACAACATCAGACAGTCAGTTTAGGCCAAATTTGAAGGTCTGGAATGACAGCATGGGGGTGGGGGCGGGGCGGGGCGGGGGGGGGAGCAGTGACCTACAGGTTACTGCCTCTGATCAGAAGGTTGCCAGTCCAAATCTCTGGGGGAAATTAGGAAAATCTGGGCAGGGAAAGTGAATTCACCCTAACCCTCCCTCAACACCAACCCTCGAGGTTCCCTCCAGCAGAGCATTTAACTGAAGAAGTCGTGTTTCGTGGGATGAAAACAGGTGTAAAAAAACAAAAGCTGATAAACCAAGATGATCTGCAAGTATTACTGACCTACATGATGATAAATGCTGAAGATACGGTTTCCTAACAAATCGATCAGGAGGAATGTTGCAGGACTCAGTTTCAGTTTGATATTAAAGGGTTTGCTGTTGGTTCAGCGATGTGAAGCTGATGACACACAGACACAATTTTAGTGAAAATTTGGGGCAAAATTTGTCAGAAAAATTTGCTAAAACTATTTTTCCTACTGAAAACAAAAAAGTAGACAAGTAGTAGTAAACAAGTAGTTTGAAATCTAGCCAAGCTTGATTGGAGAGCGAGCTTTGCTGGCAAAGTTTCAACATCAACCAATCAGAGAAAAGAAAATTGGTCAGGTGACCTGTCCTCAGGTGCAGGACTGCAACTGCTACTAACAGTAAACACTAGGAAATAATAGCTGTGACTCGTGTTATATAACATTTAATCTAGCTAGCTGCTGCTGGATGCCAGTAGAATTGATGATTCTTGTTAACAAAACAGTTATGAAATTGCAGTGGATAACCTTGATAAAATTATTAAATTATTACATTTTCAGTAGAAAAGATTTCATCCATTTTCACTCCTCCAACTGTCAAATTTGTCAGTTCCGTTGCCCGTTCGTCGCTCATACTCATTGCCGGCAAATTTAGCTCCAAATTTGCCCTAAAAAATTGCCTGTGTATCATCAGCTTAAGACATGAGCAAGAAACACATCTGGCAAAACAGACAAAAGAAATATCTAGGCTACTTGTCAAAACTGTGAGCTTCACAGCTTCACCTGGACAGGTAGAGCTTCCAGTTACAACATGAAATCTGAAGCTGAAAGTTCACAGACCAAACTCCCACTGGACGACAGACACATCACATCTCTATCACACAAGCCGACTTTCCCCAGAGCATCTTTACACTAAGTTCATCTTCTTTCCATTCGTTTACATTAAGAGGTTTTTGGGGAAACTCAGCTGATCACACAGAACGTTCCTGCCAGTTTGATCAAACCCAGACTTTCCCAGAAATAAAGTCCACAAACACAACAGCACATCGACAGCATAAGGACCAAAACTGACTGATTTCAACATTTCAGCAATCTAAACAGCAGATTGTCATTGTTCTTCGGTTTCATTCATCCTGATTCAGAAAGGCTACATGTTAAGGACCCGCAGTATGTGCCGAGTCAGCTGTTTTCTTTCATGTATGTTAAGCTGCTTTGTTTGAGGTCGACAGACGTTTCACTGACACTCTGACACTCTGCACTCACAACATTCAGCTAGAACGAATCTGAAGCAGTTTCACAGTATCACACAGTCGCAGCGAGATGAGAAAAGAAGAAGTGTGACCGTCGGTTCAGTCTGAGGCTTCTGGACAGGAGGAGAGCTCCAGCAGCTCAGGAACATTCAATGAAATATAACGTTACATCTTTTTTTTTACAAGACAAGTACAGACAATTGTTTTCAGTCTATGCCGCTGTGTAAGGCCGCAGCACGAGGCAGCAGGACCTTCTAATGGGCAGATAGCAACCGACCTCTGATTATAAATACAGACAGAAAAATTGGGCATAGGACGACCTTCGCAAAGACACAATCTATCATCTGTTCAAATGCAACGCAACAACAGATTATAAAAGCACAAGTAGACTTTATCAATATTATTTTGTACATGATCCACTTACTACTGTGGTGCGAGCAGCTAGTTGCAGCTTCTTTTTTTGTAGCTTTGCCTAAATTTTGTTGAGCTTGTGCGATGTGGAAGCAGTTCTAAATAGTGGTTCTCAGTTATATTGTTGCCACTCAAAATGCAAGTTTAGTATTGATTGATCCATGGGAGACGAATGACAGCGTTGTTCAGACAGTTGCTGTGTGTTCACACCGCCGGCAACGCCACGAACCTGAAGTCGTTTTGTACGAACAGAGAAATATCGGCCGATATCGACCGCAGCCGCCGCATGTCTTCATTTTTGGAACTTTGGGTGACATCACTAATCAGCAATCAATCAAACATTAGTATTATTATATGCCCCGCCTATCGCTGCAACACTATAGGCCCTTTGCAGAAGCGCTGTAAATACCATAGCAACCATACCCGCTGCCATGTTGGAAGATCGCTGACATGTTGGCAGATCAGCGCCTCATCGCTACAGAGGCTCAGCCTGCATGAACACATGAGAAACTTTATAAGTCAATATAAGTGATTTTATGACCCATTTCAGCCTTTCACACTCTTTACACTCTTTCACACTCTTTAAAATAAAGTAAAATATAGTGTTGTCTGGTTAGAGTTACAAAAGAAAGTTCTAGTAAAAGTTTAGGGAAGTGACGTTACAGTCAAGCTAATACCGTAGACTCTGGTTAGCTAACCGCTACAAGCTAGGCTAGGTAACGCTAGGTAAACCAGCAGCTGTAATGCTTCTTTTGTGTTGCTAAGCAACAAAATCAGTAGATATTGTGTATGCTAGCTATCATTCAGAAATGTCTTTATCTAAAGCTGAAGTTTGGTGTTGAGTCTTACTTGGATACAGGCTGATCTGAGCACAATTACCTCTTAAAATGCAAATACATTCTCCGTGCATGAAAATATGTTTTCCCACCACGATGTTGAGATTGACATTCTAACCCTAACCCTTCAAGTGCGGTAAAGAGTAAAGGTCGTCGGAGTTGAAGACGTCTCCAACCAACAGACATCTAAACCTAACCCTAAACTTAAGCCTAACCTGCTGTTGACGCATAATCCAGTTTGTGGTGGATGAACCTACCCTTCACTTAATTCATGTCCACAACACGTAGTCTGCGTTTCTGACTTCATGGTCATTTCATTAAATTTTATGAGATCAGGTTTCTTGGATAAGCCTAATATTTGGAAAGCTAAAGTATACTGTTTAAATTACTCACCAGATATTAAATGATCTCAGCAGAACCTGAACTCAACCACAGTCTTCTTCTTTTTTCTGCTAATGTTTTTTCTCTTTGATTTTTGAAAGTCTATAAAATGACTTCTGCTGTGCTGTTTTTCTTGCCTTACTGGAACGTCCAACCACATAACACAAGTTGGCCATGATGTTTGCAGTGTTGACAGCAAATCGGACTAGACAGCTGCACTGGCATTACCTGGAGGTCTTCCAACATGGCCGCTGGGGGCCTTAGGATGCTTCTGCAAAGCCTCTCCTGGTGCTACAGCTATATTATCTACAGGAAGTCCAACTGACCGTCAGGCGGCGTCAGGAAGGTGTGGTTGCACACAGTGTGAATGCACAGTCACTATCCAGAGGTGCTACGGTGGCCTGCTCAGGCCAAACTGGGCCCGTCGGGTCCGAGGTGATCTCTTGGTGCTTTCATCATTGGCGTGGGTGGTGGGGGGGGCCTCCGCGGGGCTTGGAGGCGGGTTTCTTCTCCCTCGATGAAGGCCGAGTCTGGCTGAGGGACGAAGCAGCCGCCGCTCCGGTCTGAAGACCGCCACCCGGCTCCACGATGGTGTTTATAACTACGGCAAGAGCAAGACGACATTAAGATACAGCCTACAGGCAAACTGCAATACTACTGCAGGTTGTATAATAAACTTTGTACTGTGTAACACTAATCAACAGAGTGACAATAAGATAGAAACCAATAAGATAAATGCTGAAGAGAGTTAGACAGGATTTTAAAACAGGGTTAAAACAGCTTGTATGATTCACAAATTCTAAAACGTCTACTTGTTCTACCTTAAGACAAATGGCTTGTCTAATGTTCGTGGCATTCTGCATTGTCAGATACACTGGGAAAGTCAAAACCTCACAATTAGCAAAATGTTCCTTTGCAGTTCCACTCCAACATGATGTCACACAAATACGTGAAATGAACACGATCTCTAAAACAGCGATTTACGTGCTGTGGACACGTATTATGGGGAAATAACGTTTCTCCACAACTAACTGAATTACGTTCCCCCGCAGCGAATTTAAATACGTTTCTCTGCCACAAATTTAAAAACGTTTCTCCGTCACAAATTTAATTAAGTCCCAGAGGTTGGTTAACAGTTAAATTTAGGCAAGTAAAACTAGTTTGGTTAACGTTAGGGTTAAGGTTATGGTAAAGTTTAGGCAAGTAAAACAACTTGGTTACGGTTTGGGTTAAGGTTAGAGAAATGGTTTGGTCATGGTTAAATAAGAAAAATGTTCGTTAAGAATTAAAATGTGACTTATGGTTATGTCCTGAAAACGCTGGGAATCGAACCCCAGTCGCCGTTACTTTCCACCGTGCTATTTCAATGTGACACTACGTCCTGTTTATAGTCGTGTCTCCTTCATGTAACCGTGTCTTGCTGGGAAAACATTAATGTAACACTTTACGTTCCACCAACACGTTGCTGTTAACATGTCGTGTTCATTTCATGTTTTTCTGTGAGATCAGTCTGTTCCACTGAATGAGGCCAACGCTTTTTAATGGAAACATGAATTAACTTCCAGTCGTAGGGAGACAGGTGGAGCCTGTAGCTCAATCCTAAACCCTAACCCTAACCCTACACAGTTAGAACTATATTAACCCTAACCCTAACTCTAACCCTAACCCTACACAGTTATAACTGTACTAACCCTAAACCCTAACCCAAACCCTAACCCATATTTACATGGTGGCCAGTTAATGAAACCTACAGAAGCCTACAGATTCAATGACGTTAAGTTTAGCTTTAGCTAGCTAACTTGCCTAATTGTTTTGTTGCTGCTGTGTGACGTAAAATGGAACAGTTTGCTGTTCAGGACGACTTGTCGCCATGCTAACTTTCCCAGCGTATTAAGCAGAACAAGAAAATATCACATTTCCACAAAACTGCATTTACCTTCAAGTTGCCTCTGGACTCTTCTCAGCTCTTTCAGAATCGAGGTAATTTCCTGTGACATGAAACAGAAAACAAGAGAAGATGTTTCTGCCACATTCATACAGATCCTGAGTGGCTATTTAGGATAATGAGAGTAAAGTCTTACCTTATTGGAGGTTTTCAGAATGGGGACTTCATTTTCAGCGTTGATCTTCGCCTCTATCTCTTCCCAGACCTCGGCCTTGTTGTGGAACAGAACCCTGAGAATGGAGATGTGACGACATTAAAGTATTAGTAAGGTGACAAGAACAGGTATGGATAATGAATAAATAAATTGACCTTATTCACACGGCGACCATTTTGAATACTTGAGGTGGGAAACTACCTGGAAGAGCAAGTCCAGCCAAACTGTCCTACTGTGTGTAAACATTTATCATTTCAAAAATTCCCCACTGAAAAACGAACTGAGCATCCACACGTTTACATTTTAATATATTCGGTCCATTATCGCTAGCTACCAGAGTCTAGCCTAGGTAGCTAGCTAGTAGCTAGCTTATTAACAAGCTAATAAGCTAACTAACTTCCATGCTAAATTCAAAAAGTCATTGTGGTTGTTGTTCTCTAGATTGCTAGCTAATTTGGTAACTGTTTATCTTAGGCCACACTTAGGGTTAACCCTAACTGTACCCGGAAGATTGTCATATAAAAGTAGCATTACTTTCTTCCGGGTAGAGTTTCCCACCCCAAGTGTTCAAAATGGCTGCCAAGTTAATCAGGTCAGTTGGGGTGTGTAATCACTGGTTGCTGCTGTGAGCTTCATCAACAGCTTCCTTACTTCATTTTTTCAGCCAGTTGTTCTGTGTTTTCCCGGATGGCCTGCGAGAGCTGAGACACGGGATTCAGCATCAGGTTGTCCAGAATGACCTGAAACAGTTACATTATGAAAAAGATGATATTAAAGTCAAACCTGGAGCCTGGAACACGACATCAACTCAACATTCACATGAACAGCAGCTTATATCCTATTTCCCAGCACACCAAAACTAACTGCAGCAGTTGCAGTCTCGTTTAGTTTCACTCAGGTTTGAATCAGGCTACGTTCACACCGCAGGCCTTCAAGCTCAATTCAGAATTGCTGCTATTTTTTTTGGATCCGTTTCTAGGACGTAGCCCACATCCCAAACCAATATGAAGTGACAGCGATGTGCAGAGTAAGAATAACAAAAGACGTCCAATCTGGTTTTGTACCTACAGTTCTCCTGCTCTACACGGGCTAGTCTTCTAGATAACATGGAAGGGACTCTGATATGAGCCGTTAGGGTTAGGGTTTAGCTTAGTTAGGGTTTAGCTTAGTTAGGGTTAACCCTAACCCTCTTTGGGCAAGTCGGCAGCCAGTTCATCAGCAGGCAAGAAAGACTTGCTGCCAGAGAAACATACGCTCCGGGACAGAAGCCAAGCTACTTTGGTGCCAAAATTATGGCATTTGTCTTAGGTGAATGATGTAAGATTAACTTATTCTCACGGAAACGCTGACAAATTGACCATTCAAATACAAGTCGCATGTCGGTTGCATGCCTCAGGATCCGATTTTGTACCACATATCCATGTGGTTCAGAAAAATGTGACTCCTTGCAGCTTTTTGCTGTTCACACTGATTAGAAAACATCAGATCTGTGTCACATGTGAGGGGAAAAAATCAGAATTGGATACTTTAAGCTGCAGTGTGAACATAGCCTCAATGGGACAAGGACAGTGACCTCTTCGCGGTTCCACGGACGGCGTTGCTTAGAACTGGGATCTGGCTCATTCATGTTTGCATCCAGGTCCAAGACAGCAGTAGAACCTGGTGGAACCTTCTGGTAGTTTAAACTGGCCTCAGGAATATGTTGGACCAGCTGGAAAGAGAATAGAGTCAGTTCACGGTCTGCATGTTGGGGAGAAACATCAGACCATGACTGATAGAGACTTTCCAGAAGGAATCTAGCAGCTGAATACTCAGTAAACCAGTGAACAGCTGGCCGGTGAAAGCCGTGCTTTGTGAACCCATGCACCCAAGTCAACATGCAGTTGCGATGGTGGAGAGCACACTGTATGCAGTGAATTTTAGTATTGCTGGGATACAGCCGGTAACCGACAACAGTGAGACGTGGGAAGGTGCAGAGGATTATACTGGTCACCATGAACTGTCCCAAAACCAGTAACACCAGTTCATTCATTCAATTAGGCAATTAGGCTTCAGAACAATCCAACACCAGTGAGAGGGAGTGTTAGGATCAGTGATGAGAGGGGTGGGATGGTGGAGGAGAGGAACCAATCAGAGGACAGGGAGAGCGATGAGTCAGAGGTAGACACCTGAGATGGCCGAACCCCCCGAAAGTATGGATATGGCCTCTGTGCAGCAGGACAGAGAAATGTTCATGAGAATCCAAAGCATGACATTCAACCTGCAACCAGGACGTTTTCTGTAGGAACTAGGAATGTGAATCTGCACTGAGTCTCTGATGGTTAAATCAAAGATATGAGACAGTTTATATGACTAGAATAAAGACAGAGATTTGTCCTAGTAGACATAACTGAGAGCTGTTTTCAGGTGTCAGTCCAAATGTAGCCCTATTCCTGTCATCAAATCAAAAAATCTAATCAAAAATCCTATTGACACTGATTTTTAAATCATTGTAATCCTACCGTATCAATGGGTTTCTCAGCATTGATTACTCTATGACTGCATTCACTCCCATGAAACTATGGCATTTGTTTTTTATTTCTTCTAATTCTGTGTATTTGCTTCTGTACTTTATTCTTTTTTCTTCTTTATGTATTTTTCAAGTTTTTTATTTATAGCTCACATGCACTTTATAACTTTGTTTTGATAAGTGCTCAATAAATCAAAGACTTAAAGATCAGTTCACTGATTTAGTTCCTCTATATAACTCCTCTCTTCCTGCTGTAGCTCTTGGACCCACAGACAGTATTGTCTGTAGCTGTTGGACCCACAGACAGTATTGTCTGTAGCTGTTGGACCCACAGACAGTATTGTCTCCAGTCAGCTGTCAGTTGAAGCTCCGCTGCCTCTTGCTGCAACAACGAGTCCAAACTGTTTGTCAGAATATTCCAGAAAGCGTTTATGTCTCCACAGAGTCAAAACCTATCTTTTCTCGCAATCTTACGACCTACCTTAGCACCGCTGGCCTGGGCTCGTCACAGTCTTCTCTCTTACCCTAGCCTAGACAGTATTTATATAGAAATTTGCCGTTGGGAACATAAGCATAGGGATGCCCTCTGGCTACACTGTGTCTAATCACTTCCTATCTGCTGTCTGTATGAGCGTGTCTGTGCCCAAATACGTCCGGGTCTTGTGCTGCTTCTGCACAGCTCTGTGTGTGTGTGTGTGTGTGTGTGTGTGTGCGCGCGGCTGGTTTTCTCCTCCTTTCTCAGATTCCTCTGACCCTGATGGTCTTCGGTGCTGGCCTTAGTCCCATCCCTAACGCTGCTCCCACCTGGATCTCTCTCCGTGTGTTCGTTGTCTTTGTGTGTACCTGTCTCCTCCCCCTTTCTCAGACTCCGGTGCAGTGCAGTGGTCGCCAGTGCATGCCTTAGTCCCATCCCTGCTGCCGCTCCCACCCGATGTGCTCTGACTCCGTGTGTTCTGTGTGCAGCTGTCTCCTCCCCCTTCCTCAGACTCCGGTCCAGTGCTCCACCTGCCAGTGGACAGGTGTCGCTCCCGCCGGTCGTTGGCGCCGGCCTTGGTCCTGCTCCCACCCAACGTTTCTGTCTTGTGTTCTGCTGCTGCTGCTTCTCCCCTTACTCTCTCCCCCCTTCAGACTCCGGTGCAGTCCAGTGGTCGTCAGCGCCGGCCTCGGTCCCTTCCCACATCCCTGATGCTGCTGCCCCCCGTGTGTCTCTGACCCTGTGTGTTCTGTTTGCAGCTGTTTCCCCCCTTCTTCTTTACGTGTGTGTGTGTCTGGGTGTGTTGTGTGTGTGTACGCGGCTTCCTCTCTCTCCTCCTCTCTGACTCCAGGTCAGTGTTCTACCTGGCAGTGACAGGTGCTGCCCTGGCTCTTCGTCGTCAGTGCTGCCTTGCTCTTCCTTTCCGCTGCTCCCTCCTGGACGCTGATTTACTACTGCTGCCCTCGCTCCTTTACTGCTGGCCTCAGCCCCCCCCCACCGCCGCATGCTCCTCCCCTTCTTTTGTCCCTCTCTGTTTTCTCTTGTCATCATTGTTGCCCATGACTCTGTCAATGTTTTGCCCGGCACCTATTGCACGCTAAGCCGTCCCGGGGGGGGATCCCTATCTGCCTCAGCCCGCCCAAGGTTTCTTCCAAATTTTTTCCTGGGAGTTTTTCCTTGTGTGCATTTAGGGTCTAAGGCTGGGGTGCCGGGTAGGTTAGGCTGTATAGAATAGGTAGATTGTTTGTCTCGCTAAATCTGCTCCTACCTACCTTGTGTTTTTCATCATGCTGTCCTACAAAATTTTGTTTACCACTGATTGTGTTTAGTTAGACCTAGCTAGACACACTCTCTGTAAAGCCCTCTGAGACATGCTTGTGATAAAGGGCTATATAAATAAATAAACTTGAACTTGAACTTGAGAGGAAACAGACTCAGTTCCAGGAAACCACAGAACTATTTTTCTCTGCCGCAGCACAGAGCGCTGTGGGGTGAAAGGCGGTTCCCGGCGGAGCGATCCGGTTCCGGACGGTCGGGTCAGATCGTAAACAGTAGAGTTCGGTAGAAGACGATCCGGCGAGCGGAAACGGTCGGTGCCGCCGCTTTCCGGGCCGCGGACAGAAATACGTCGGTCGCTCTCCGGATCGTTTTCACAAACGGCTTTTCTGGAATATTCTGACAAACAGTTTGGACTCGTTGTTGCAGCAAGAGGCAGCGGAGCTCGCTGCTTCAACTGACAGCTGACTGGAGACAATACAGGAATGAAGAGAATCATTATATATAGGTCCAAACTTATCATTTAACAACAAGTGAGTGTGTGTGGCGGTTGGTAGTGTTGCCCACCTCCTCCCTGGCAGAGATGGTGGAGGCGGGGGTGTTGGGCAGCGAGCTGGGCGAGGTGGTGGTTCCCATGCCGGAGCTGGGCGAGTCTCCGTCCCCGGCGACGTCGTGGATTTCCCTCGCCAGGATGGCCAGATCTTTGGCCAAGTCCTGACTGAGCCTGGGGAAACAGACAGAGGTAAACATGGAGGTTTGGACATCACACACTTCTGCTTGACCTCTTGCTGTTATCAACTACACAGACAGACCTGGGAAGAGCAGATATCTCAAGATGCTTTTGGGATGAAACTCTACAATTCTCAATACGGTTCTCTGTCTCTATTACCAAGCCAACCTGTCAAGTGACGGGTATTTTGAGTTTTTTAACTGAAATACCTCGACACATACAAGTTGTGCAGAAATTTCCCTTCCTGTCTTTTCCTAGAACCACTGTGTTCCTGCTAAGTTTTTAATTTTCATTGCAACAGTTTATGTTAGCATATTCTGATTACTTAACATAGTGTATGCTAAAGCGTTAGCGCACTGGACAGAGCTATCTACCAGAAACACAGAGATGATTTTGGTACCAATCCTCGAGTCACATGTTGGGTAAAGTGACCAATGGACCAAACTCCCAAAAAGTCTGTATTTTCACTGTTTTATAAAAATAATTAGAAAAAAGTAAACATTGAGATGCTTTGTTAGGCATGACACGAAGAGTAAAACTCCCTTAGCTGCTCTAAAGTCTTTAAATGAATGCTCTGTGTGAGTGTATCAGTATCGGTGCTGGCTTTACTTGGCGATCTCGGCGCTGTGTGTGGACCAGTTCTGGTACGGGTCGGCCTCGCTCTGGGCCTCGTCCTCCTCCGTCTCCAGGGAGACGGACTTGGAGCGGGTGGCGGCCGTCCGCTGGCCGCGGGGCGTCTGGGTGGAGGTGGAGGAGGAGGCGGAGGTGGAGGGATGGGAGGAGCGTTTGGCTTTAGGAGTGGCGGCGCTCGCCTCGTACTCTTCCTCAGAGGAAGAGGAGTAGTCCGAGCCTTTCTGCCTCCGACGGGAACCTGAAAGGACGGAGGAATATTCTGCTTTATCTCTAATCCTACAATTAAAACATTTATTCAGAATCAGTTTACTGGCCAAGTGAGTTTGCACACACAAGGAATTTGATTTAGTGGACTGCCCATGTAGGTCACATTAAACATGACACAAAATTATATAACAAATTTTAAAGAAGAAATTTAGGGAATTTAGGGAATTGGTCTCTTATAGAAGTAGTATACAAAATAAAGTACTATATAAGTATAAGTACTATATAAAAATAGTAGTACATACAAACAAAAACAGAAATGTCAGAAATATGTCTATTTTCTGTACAATATGCACATGGTTCTCTGTTGGAACCAGACTGGCTGCACTGATATGAAGCTTCAGAAGTCAGTTAGAAAAACAAAAGAATAAACAGAAATGCATACAGATCTAGAGAATATTGCACTGGACCATAAGGAAAATCTACAAACCAGCTTCTGCATGGCTCAGTGAAACTATGCGATCTATTGGTTATTTCCACTGTGTTGATTGTAGTGTGTCTGGTGTATTTATAGAGGCTTTTAGATTAATTGTTTTACAAATCCTGATGAAGACCACGTGCTGAAATGGGTTGGTTTTACTAATAAATATTTGTTCTCAGTTCTGCAAGTGTTGGAAGATTCGGGCGTTTCTTCGCACATTTTGACAGCTAATGGACTCCTACACACCTTTAATACTCCAGACTGCAAAGGTTTGATTTTTTGAGCACTGGCTCAGAATTTCAAATGACAATCCACAACGTCATGATATTGCTTTGGTGTTTGCCCTCAATAACACAATATGGATTTACGAGTTAAAGCACATTCGCATCATAATTCCAAAGGTTATTAAGGACAACGACAACTCTGTGATGATGTCTAGCCAGAAGCCAAAAGCTGTGTTTCCATGGTAACAGCAGCAGACTCCAGGGGTTCGGCAGCATCCTGCACCATACAACTCACCAGGGAGAGAAATCTGATGTTCTGGAGGGTAGAAAAGGTTAGGCCTTCTCAACAGAATACTACAGCATTCCCTGGTTTGAATGAATCCCTAATGTGGTAGTTAAACAAAAATGTTGAGTTTAGTCAGAGGTGCTGTTGAAAAGTTTGACTTGTAAAGCAAATGAAAACGTTTTAGAGCTTTCTGAGCTCATTAGAAGTCAAAACGCAGCTGTTTTACTCAAGCACGTGCAAACATTACCAATTTAACATTAGAAAGGCCAAGCTGTGCTCAAATGACGGCTGTTCTGAATTTTACAATTGAAATATCTCACCTTTCCATGACTTTTCCTAGATCCAATTTATGTCCAAACCAGTGTTGTTAAATTTTCAAAATCATACAAGAAAGTAGTAGTTATAATTATATTTATTCCCTTCCATTAATGGCTTATTGGACCCGCAAAACCCAATGTTAATCAGACCTTTTACAGCCTTAAAATCCATGTCAAACTCATGGCTAGTTATCTTTGGATCAGAAGCTCAGCCAAATGTAAACAAACCAGTGATGGGGCAACAGGCCCTTTAACTCATTTAGCTCTTCTATAAAGTGGAAGAAGTGCTAGGAAAGCAAATGAAAAAAGGACAAAGGTGAGAAGTAGATGTATGTATGTATGTCAACGTAGACCAGGAATTAAAAACACAAGGCTGGCCAGGACTCACTGGTGCTGGGGTATTTGGCTCCGCTGGACCGAGTTCGGGTCAGGCTTTGCTTCCCTGGAGCTCCAGTCCCCCTGCTGGCTGCCTGCCGGGCGTCACCCACCGACGTCTTCCTGGTCGGGACCACAGACTCTGAGTCCCGTTTGGAGAAACCGGATCGGCCTGTGGGGGGTGCCTCATTGTCACTGGGAGCCGTGAAGGAGCCAGTTCTCTTCCTGGGCATGGCCAGGATGTCCAGCCTGGACAGCTTCTTCCCCTCAGCGGACACTTTAGACGGAGCAACGATATGGTCCGAATTCTGGGAGCCCCGGTCGGTCTCAGCACCTTCGTTATCTGAGGCCTCGCCCAGGCGCGCTCGGCGGAGCATGGACGCTCGAGTCGGCCGTGGCGCCGACAGGCTGTTAGAGCGGGTGAGAACCTGCTGATTCGCTGTCTTGGGTGTCTTCCCGTTGTCTTCTTTCTGAAGAGGGGCGATGAGTTTTTTGCTGCGGCTGGATGGACGGGAGGTTTCGTGGTCAGACGATGTGGCTTCGGTCCAGTGTTGAGCAGAACCCTGCTGGCCCTCTGACAGGTCCAGGGAGCCACGGTTTCCTGCACTGCGCCGCATCTGGAAGCGTTTCGCTGCCTCAGCCTTGCTCGATGAATCCCCAGGCGTCTGGTTTCGCCGTTTCTCAGAAAGACGCTCGCGGGCGGTGAGTTGCCGTCCCTTCTCCTGGATGGATGGGCTGGAGGAAGACTTCTCCTTCTGGAGGCTGCTGATGCCGGGGCGCTTTTTAGGAGCAGAGGTCACCGGAGTGTTTTTGTTACTAACCAGGCTAACGGTGCTCGCTGTGTCCACGTCCGATTCACCGGATAGGGAGTCGTCCATGTGGCTGGAAGATCCTCCTTTCTTTGAGCTGCGACCGGAGCCAGAGGAGTGGAACTTGGTGTCCAGAGAGGAGAGAGTTCCCTCCGCCTCTGTAAGGAAGGACTGAGTGTCCTGGACGGCCTCCCTCCTCTGCTCCATGTCTCTGATGGACGGGTGGCTGGAGATGTGGGGGAGCCTCTTCATCTGAACAGTGTCGCTGGGCCGATCTTTGGTGAAGCTCTCCTGCCGGACGAAGGACGATGATACACAGCTGTCTTTAGTGGGGACAGAATCCTTGTCCTGTGTTTGGAGGTTAGGGGCGGAGCTATTGGGCTTGACGCCTGTCCTCCGAGGTTCGTGGCCGCTCAGGTGTCGGATCAGGACAGTGGTTGGAGGAGTTTTGGCTGGGGGTTCTCGTACCCGGTCAGACTGCACTGGGCTCCGGGCCTCAGGTTTGCCTGGACTGTCTTCAGAACCGATGTAGAAGGAGGTGGATTTGGTCGAGGGAGACGTCTTCTCCTGACCTTTGAACTGAGGGCCACCGTCCCCAGGAGATGTAGCTGCAGCCCGGGCCTGATTCCTCTTGGCTTTCTCCAGGATGGATCCGTCGTCTGAGCGGCTGGCGTCACTCAGGCTGTCCGGGTCCACATCGTCCTGAACAGACAGGCGCTGGGTGGAGTCCTGTGGGCGGGGCGGACCGGAGGCTCTGTCCAGGGGTTCGTGGCCTTGGTAAGATTCATGGCGAATCAAGATGCTGGGGGTGGGGCTTTCCGACTTTTCTGGGGGTACCTGGGGCAACAGCCTTCTGGTGCGGGAGCTGTGGCTGGACTCGGACTCGGAGTTGTCGTAGCTGTGGCCCCCCATTGACCGACTCATGAAGCGCAGATCTACAAAAAAAATTATTAATATCATCACAGATCGGCTTTTATATAATCAGTGGATACCTATTGTATTTGTAATTAATATCTGACATTCTTTTTTATCTTATTGGCTTTTATTTATTATTGTTTTATTGTCTCTACAGAACTTTAAAACTGTTTTGTGTCAAGTCCAATATTATCATTTTACTGCAAAATTAATATACTATTTACACATTTTTCTGACAAACTGTGGAAAGACAATTTTGAAAACTCACCATCTAGAAGTTCCCCTTGAGGAGGAGTGGAACCAGGTTCATAGCTGTCTGCCAGACTGGCCCAGCGGGAAACCCATTTAGGTCCCTCTAGAGCTGCTGTGTTATCAGATTGAACCTAGAACACAGAAAACAGGATGAAAGAGATAAATAGAGTACAGAAATGAAGGACACGTCAGTCAAAAAAGATTTCCATCCATCCTTCCAGAGTGCCTCAAAAAAGATTTGATGGAGCAAAATACATTATACCAGGAAAAGTATAGGAGAAACCGAGGGAATAACAAAACTAGTGGACATGCATTGGGAAGAGAACATGCTACGTAGTAATCCCTATTTTTCCACCTTATAATTCAGTCTTCCAGTGGTTTTTACCTGCATGGGGCCTGTTGGGGTGCCACTGATAGTGGCTGGGATAAAGCCATGCAATGGATCCACAGTGCTACCATCGCTAGGCAGGTTAGCTTGCTCATCCTTGCCATCATTTATTATGGGCCTATACACTCCTGTGTTCGCACCACTGTACTCTGGAGAGTCGAGGACACCAAACACCTGTCAGAGGACAGAGCATGCATGAGGAAGGAGCAGGATGGAGGTTACAGGAAGGAGGAAGTAGGAAGAAGGACAAGAGGTTTCATGCATCCCTGAAGCAATTCAAAACATGTTGACTATGTCATTACACCTCTCATATCAACAGTATGTACTCTGCAAATGGCTCCTGTTCTCAGATACTGAGAACATTGAAGTTGTAAGGCCTTATGTCCAGCAGTAACTCTATCCATGACTTGCAGTGACGTCAGCGTCCACAGACCATAACACAACAAACATCTCAACTGACTTTGGAATAAAATCAAAGATATTTATTTTAAAAAAGACGAAAGTCCCTGGAGGATGTGACCCTTCCTCTCTGTCACTAACATCGCTGACACCACCAACACCACTCTGCAGATAAATGATCTGCTGTGTCATGATATCTACATAATCTGCTACAATTTTCAATCACAACCCATCTCCATGAAACCCTTAAGGCCTACAAAAGTACCAATGCATTTCAGTATTTCACTTCAGGGTGGGTGAACTATCCAAAAGTACTTCATCTTCAAGAGGAAAAGTTGTTCCTGATTACAGATAAGACAATATTATAAACTGTTGCTACTATCTGAAGTTTCTCTTTATCAGTGGGCAAACAATGACATTTCTGCCACTCCATCCTGACGCGATTATTACAACCGCCGGCACAACATAAGACAGCCATTTTAATTGCTACTCAGTAAGTAAAGTGTGTTATTTAACAAAATGGCAATAGGCACTTTCTCTCACTAACTGAGAACATTTCTGGGAGTCAATATGTCGGCATCAACAAAAGAGTGACATCATTGCATGTCATGGATAGAGCCCTGCCTTGTTTTCTTGTTATTTTCAATAGAAACTCTTACATTCAAGACAGGGCTAAGGGGTTAGCATGTTCTTAGTATGTTCTAGTGCTTGGTACTCTGAGTGATAAGAACATGCTGAGAGGTTAGCATGTTCTTAGCACTCAGAGAACCAAGCACTAAAAGTTTATAACTTCTTGCAAAAGAGTGCCGTGCTTCAAGCAGGTTTACATCAACAGCAGGAACCAGAACCAGTACTTCACACAAGCTTCTGTACAGCGCTGCTAGCTAAAAAAAAAAGGGGGCCTCAGGATCAAGGTGAGCTCACCTGATCGATCATGTTGCGCGCCTCCTCCACCTCCTTGTCCTGGGACTCCGTCTCGATGGTGTAGGTCCCTGCGTCACTCAGGCTGTCGTCCTCCTCGTTCCTCACCAACCTCTGGGAAGCTTTGGGGTCTCCTCCACGGATGCCCAGGGGCAGCATGGGGGACATGGGAGGTCCAGAGGAGTGGACCGGTGAGGCGGTCTGGCAGGGACCGATGGGGGGAATGTGGGAAGGAGCCGGGCTTGGGGTGGGGATGGAGTGGGAGACTGCAGGAGGCTGCATGGGAGAGGAGGGGTAGGACACTGACGAGGGGGCAGGAGGTTCCTGGGGGGAGGGGATGTGGGCGTGAGGAGGCGACACCATCACCGGCGGTGCAGACATCGGTGGAGGTGACATCTTGTCCCTCGTCGGGGATGAGGCTCCTGGACTAGAATCCTTCAGGAATTCAGCAGCAAACTCCTGCGCCAGCTTGGACTTTTTCCCGACGCTGCCGAAGGGTCTGATGATGATGCCCGAGGAGGAGCGGGAGGAGGAGCCAGAGGAGGGCGCCTCCCCCTCCGTCTTCTCCCTCTTCAGAGAGCTGGATCTCTGGGGGGCACTGTGGCCCTGACCCTTCAGAGGAACCGTCACCTGCTGGGTGGGCGGGATGTGACCGTGCATGGACACCGGCCTCTCCCCGCCTTTCCGTCTCTCCAACTTGGCCTTGAGGGCGGAGTATGAGTCGGCGTGGGCGGGGTTATGGGTGAAGGACTGCGAACGCTTCTTGCGTGGGTTGTCGTCAAAGAACTCGATGATGAAGGCTTGCTGGCTGAGGTGTTCAGGTGGCCCCTGCTTGGGTGTTTCCACTGTGGGGGACTGAGGCTGAGGAGGACTGTGGGACAGCGGGCGCTCA
The DNA here is from genome assembly GCF_048128805.1 of Centroberyx gerrardi. NCBI lineage: Eukaryota > Metazoa > Chordata > Actinopteri > Beryciformes > Berycidae > Centroberyx > Centroberyx gerrardi. The sequence goes on from NC_136014.1 coordinate 28,446,367, forward strand.
GGAGCCACGGGCGAGGCCGGGGCCAGTCTGGGCGGAGAGTACTGCAGCGGCTGCTGCAGCGGCTGCTGCAGCGGCTGCTGCAGCGGCTGCTGAAGCTTCTGCGACGGAGCTGACTGCTGGGAGTGGACAGACTGACCTGATTGGACCGTCTGCTGCGACAGCTCGGACTGCTCTGATTGGATGGAGTGGTGGGAGCGGACAGAATGGTGGGATTTGCTCCTCCTTCCCTTCAGGACCGGGTCCTCCGAGTCACTCTGGGTTCCATCCTCATGATGGTGACCTAGCAACAAGGAAGGAATAAAAAAAAAAAGAAATAATCAAAACCATATACACTACCATATAGTGGCTGGGATAAAGCCACTAGCTGGTGTAAAAGCTAGATGAAGCCAAAGCTAGTATGCATCAGATGCAGGGTCATGAACCTTCCAAAAAGTGTGATTTGTTGTTGAATATATCTGTTCACCAATGTGTTTAATGGAAGTTTTCACGCTATTTTCGTGGCCTCATTCAAATGAATGGGAAGTAAAAATTTGAACGCTACAAACTCGTCCAGCTGCATCCGATCTTGGTGAGTAGTTTATATTCTGGTTTTCATGGCAGTCAAGTGCTAAATAACCCCCATGTTACTAAGTGGAACTAAACTATACTAAGTGGAATATTGCTTTAAGGGAAATTAATTTTAAGAGAAAGTGATGTCTGCAGGAACGTGTCTTTGTGAGGGAAAGAAAGTCAAGAGATGAATGTTAAACATTCTTACAACAGAAGTGATTAATGCTTATCTAATACAATGCTTACCTTTGAGGGTCTTGATGTTCATGGCGAGGTCACTCTTGGTGCTGTAAACATCTTCACACGTCGGACGTCGTCTCATCATGCTGACATCACTGTGCACCAGCCAATCGGCCACCTTGCTCTCGGCCGACATCAACTCGGCGGGCGCGGCGCCGATCGCCGTCTTCGTGGACGGAGTGTGCTGCTTCCGTTGGCGGGAGGAGAACTTGGTCACGTGGTCCTTGATCTTGATCTTGCCCGGCATGCAGTCGTCAAACTCGATGGTGAAGGAGGCGTGGCTCTGAACCACCGGGGGGGTCGGGGTGGGAGGAGAGGGCGGGGCGGGGGGCGTGTCCGTGTCCTTGGTAGGGATCTCATGAAGCTCCGCCCCCAAGGTTTTGGGGTGCTGGAAGTCCTTGGTGGGGATCTCGAAGTAGCTGGGCTCTCGGTGGTACGGGAAGACGGACTTGGCCTGCGAGTCTCTGAAGTCTGACAGAGAACCGTTCAGCTCCGGGTCCAGAGAGGGAACGTCTTTCTGGAGTTCTGCTGAGGAACATCCAGAGGAACATCCAGAGGAACATCCAAAGGAACCAGATTACACACTAATATTACTGAAAACACTTACTGTAATTACTATAACTACTACTCCCACTACTACTATTACCACTACTGTTACTGCTACTACTACTACTAGTTTTACTACTACTACTATTACTGCTAGTACTACCACTACTACGTACTAGTTTTACTACTACTACTACTACCACTAATATTACTACCACCAGCACTACTGCTACTACTGTTACTACTACTACTAGTTTTACAACTACCACTACTACTATTATCACCACTACTAGCACAACAACTACTGCTACTCCCATTACTATTACTAGCACTGGTGCTACTAGGAGTTTTACTACTATAACTACTATTACTGCTGCTGTTACCACTACTACAACTACTACTACTACTCCCTCTACTAGTACTACTACTACTACTATTACTAGTTTTACAACCACTACTACTACTATTACTCCCACTACTATTACTACCACTACTACTACTACCACTGCTGCTACTACAACCAAACTGGAAGTTAAAGTTATTACTTTAACTTAGTACTATGTCTTCATGCTACTACCATTACTACTACTACTTCCAATACAGCTATTACTACTACTACAACTGCTACTACTATTACTGATAATAATACACATGATTTAAGATTAACAATGTCACTGACATGAATGAAGAGTTACAGAAAAATAAAGAAGGTACATATCATGCCAATAAATTAGAGAATAAATGAAAACAGAGCAGAATAGAAGAGAATCAGCATTAGAAGGAGAGTTAATAGAAAGATGAAGTTTTACCTGGATGAGGCTCATCGCTGCTCTGAACTTTACTCCCACAGTCCTCCTCTCCCCACCAGGACGGCTGTCCGTACAGCGGGGTGGGACGACACACCGGCGCCTCTGTGACACACACACACACACACACACACACACACACACACACACACATACACAGTAAGAGAGGGAGCAGTGGTTCTCTGTTGGGTTGAATCATGGAGTTTGATTCCAGCAGCAGAAAACTGATTTTTCCAGCTGAATGGCATTATTCACATTAGAGTTATTATAATTAGTGAGTTTTCATTAGCTTCTATTTTTATTTACGTTTCAATTTTCTTTTCATTTTTTTTCACGAATGTTTCGTTTTTATTCAGTTTCAGTTGTAGTTTTAATACATTCACTGTTTGTATTGTCTGTGTAATACAAAGTTCTTTTTAAAATGTATTTACATTAATCTTTCAATTAACGTTCTGTAAAAATAGCCCAAAATGCATTCTCTTTTTTACCTGCACATAAAAACAATGGCAAAAAATAAAAACATTTAACCTCGTCTCACCAATTATCTCATCTTATTTTATGTCATTTCATTTTATTGGTTTAAGATTAAAACTAAAAACATTAACATTAAACCTCACCTCACCTTATCTTATCTTATCTTATCTCATCTCATCTCATCTCATCATATCATATCTCATTGGTTTAAATGTATTCTTTATTCTTTCCAATGTAAAGTCCAGAGATCAGCAGAGATCAGCTGAACGGAGAGAAAAGGATTTATTCTGCAGCCTGAGCAGATGATTGGCATCGTCTGTCCACCGACCAGACAGCCGATGATGGAGAGAGGAAAAACTCAGCAAGGCCTGATGGGAATATGGGCGTGGCTTGGCTGCTGTTACCATGGAGACAGGATGTGGCAAAGAGAGAGAGAGGAGAGAGGAAGGACCGGGGAGGGGGAGGGGGGGTCAGTTCAGCTTTTCCTATGAAAAAAGAGAGATCTATTTGTTTTTCCACACTGAGATCACACTGCAAAAAATGTCCACCATAACAAGCCATTTATTCTACTCTATTCTATTCTATTCTATATTCAGTCTTAGAATCTTTTTAAATATTTGTTTTTTAAATATGTCAAAAATTTTCACTGCACTGGCATCAAGATAATGACACTTGGTTCAAGAATTTCAAGTTCAAGTTAATGTGTATTACAAAGAAGTGGAATTATCACTTTTAAAAAAAATATGATTTTAAGACTCAATAGTAGATTAAATTACTTGTTATGATGGATATTTTTTACAGTGCAAACATTTGGTACTGTATTAGTTAATGAGGTACGAGTTCTTTTGTGCCATAATAGTAATAGTACTGCAGTAGTACTGCAGTATATGCTGGATTTCCCTGTGATCCCAGACTGTCAGACCTGTAGTACTTTCTGATTATGTACTGAAACCTCTGGCATCATGTACTGAGTGTGTTTTTCTCTGCAGTATTAGCAGAGTATTTTGTACCCTGGGTCAGAGCCTTGGTCCGATCCGTTTTGTCCGGACGGGTTCGCTCCTCCAGCTCCCGCTTCCCCTCCGACGCCTTCAGGCCCATCTGCAGCTGGCTGGTGTACTTCTCATGCTGAAACAACAGAGTAGAGTAGAGTAGAGAAATCTTTATTATCCCCAGTGGGGCAATATCGGTTCAGCAAGCAGTCAGAATACACAAAAACGTCTAGGGAACATAACCACACATTACAAAAATACAGACAGAATCACACAATATCAATTTATATCCAACAGAAAGCTGAAGGCCTCCATCCTCCCCCAGTGTGTATAAGCAGGAAACAGGTAAGGAGTGCGACTTTCTTTTCCTTTATCATCCTCCATTTTCTTTCCCTTCCTGTCCGGCTGCTTCCCTTATTGCTATTGAACGCACAACGGTTTCATCACAACGTGTGGCACGATAGTTACAGCGCCATCAGCAGGCCAACCGGTGTCATGTGTAAAGAGAGCTGGATCTGTGTAGCAAGTCTCATGTTAGTCTGACTCCATCACACTGGAGACGCATCGTCCCTTCAAGTTTTGTCAAAATCAGGGGCCGCTGCAAGGCTTGTTTAATGGTCAAGAAATGTCAAGAAACATGAGGGAACAGATTTTCTACTTATTGTTGACGACATGTTACTGTTTACTGTCACACACACCTTCAGCGCCTCCTCTGGGACTTTGTGTTGGCTCTTCTCCAGGACGTAGACGTGAGAATGTGAAGTCCAGGTTAAGACCAGCAACTAAATTATCATCAGAACACACACACACTCCCATCCTTACACACACACACATCCTAACACACTGACACACACGTACGTAACAAAGTAAAGGATATCATATCCGAAGCGGATGATGTCAGACAGTTTGAGGGTGATGTAGGTCTGGTCAGGAATCCTCAGGTCGTTCACAAACGTCTGCAGGAAAAAGACAAACAGTCAATACACTTTACACACTTTACACTCACTCTACATTCACTTTACACACTTAACACTCACTCTACATTCACTTTACACACTTTACACTCACTCTACATTCACTTTACACACTTAACACTCACTCTACATTCACTTTACACACTTTACACTCACTCTACATTCACTTTACACACTTTACACTCACTCTACATTCACTTTACACTCACTCTACATTCACTTTACACACTTTACACTCACTCTACATTCACTTTACACTCACTATACATTCACTCTACATTCACTTTACACACTTTACACTCACTCTACATTCACTTTACACTCACTATACATTCACTTTACACTCACTCTACATTCACTTTACACACTTTACACTCACTCTACATTCAGTTTACACTCACTATACATTCACTCTACATTCACTTTACACTCACTCTACATTCACTTTACACTCACTCTACATTCAGTTTACACTCACTATACATTCACTCTACATTCACTTTACACTCACTCTACATTCACTTTACACTCACTCTACACTCACTCTACATTCACTTTACACTCACTCTACATTCACTTTACACTCACTCTACATTCACTTTACACTCTCTACATTCACTTTACACTCACTATACATTCACTTTACACTCACTCTACATTCACTTTACACTCGCTCTACATTCACTTTACACTCTCTACATTCACTTTACACTCACTCTGCATTCACTTTACACTCACTCTGCATTCACTTTACACTCACTCTGCATTCACTTTACATTCACTTTACACTCACTTTACATTCACTTTACACTTGCTTTACACTCACTTAACGCTCACTTTGCGCTCATTTTACACTCACTTTATATTCACTTTGCATCCACATTCTATTCACTATACATTCACTTGTGAGGCATTTAGCAGATGCTCTTATCCACAGTGACTGTAGTGCAACAGTAGAAGGATAAACTCCTATTCACCAACACATAAATCATCTCCCGACTCCCTGGGGGTTCCCGCCCCCCAGGTTGAGAACCGCTGGTCTGCAGCATCAGAGCAGCAACACAGTCTTCAGTTCTGCTGCAGGAGCTAAACCTCCTGATGCCAGAGATCAGAGCGCTGCAGCTGAAATACAATAAGCTGACTGCCGGTTTCTGTGAGGCAGAAGAAGCTCAGCAGTGACGAAGCAGGAATCTTTATCCACACTCTGGATTTTACAGGCTGATAGGAGAAGAAACACCGTAATACTGTGAATATTACAGTCGGGTTTCACTGAATATCAGCCCAGCCTCTTCTGTCTGATGTAAAGGAATTAAAGCACAAGTCTTACTGGTGATGAATTATTAAAAAGCCTTTTTTCACTGGCTAGTCCACTTTGGAACAGTTAAACATCCATCTTGTTGCAGTGAATAAAGGTTTTTTAATATTTTGTCTGAATATAAATCTGTTTTTTCCAAACTAAAGAGCGCTGGCATTTATGTGAGAAACACACTGGAGCGTTTATTTCCTTTGAGGTTTTGATTGGCTGGTAGAGTTAAAACATTTTCTTCTTTTGACATGTTTCACTTCCTCATCTGTCACCTCTCTATCATCATCATCATCATTCTAGGGTCAGGGTGCTGTGACCTCTGACCTCCTTACTATAGCTCTATTTCTATTCTATTTTTCTTTGTGGTTTCCTTTTGCTGCTGCAGCGTCCCCATGAGGATCAATAAAGTTTCACGTGGCATCTAGGATTCTACCATAGAATTTGAATTGACAGAACGGTTCTCTGAGTCTCATGAAACTGTTAATCTACATACAGCAGATCAACACTATGGAAGCCATGTTAGGCGAACCTGGTGAGGCGGAACTAGGCGGCAAAAGTGGCTTTGACTGGATCCAGAATTCAGCAAGGTGGATGTTGTTGTTTACTGTTGTTGTTTACCGCTCCCCTGGAAACACAACTGTGCTCAGCCAATACCTACAGTGTAACCTAGCAACCACCGACACATACATCATCATCTGGGGACGAGATCTGTCAACACTACTGGAAAGAGAACTTGGATATTTCATCAGAAACATCGGTTATAGATACTGGCTACACTTCCTGTTTACACAAACCCTATTGGCTGATTCAGCCAGAGGCGTGTCCAGGACAGTTTCAGGGTGGGAGGGGCTAAAGCCTACATGAGCGTAGGATCTACCAGGAGGTTCTTTTGCGTAGCGTTCAACTAGTAACCGACGCGTGGCAATCAATCACCTGGAGACGAGGTGAGGTGAACCGATGGAAATGATCATGATACACTAGGAAGTGTCATTTCTATCCATTCTAGTTCTGTGGGTTCTTCTAAATCTATATTCTACATCTCCTGTCAAGCCGCGGTGACCTCTGACCTCTGACCTCCTGACTACCGGCTTGTAATGTCGGTGATGTCGGAGCTGAGGTTCGCTCTGCTGTCGTCTCTCCGGGTCGGAGCGTCAGGTAAAAGAGTCTCACCCCGTTCAGGCTGCCCAGGTCCTTCACCAGGTGCTCGTCAGTCGCCGGGTTGTAGTTGATGACGGCGTGCTGCTTGTCAACGCTGCGAGACTGAGAGAGAGAGAGAGAGAGAGAGAGAGAGAGAGAGAGAGAGGAGAGAGAGAGAGGGAGAGAGAGACAGAGAGAGAGGGAGAGAGAGGGAGGGAGAGAGAGGGAGAGAGAGAGGGAGAGAGAGAGAGAGAGGGAGGGAGAGAGAGAGAGAGACAGAGAGGGGAAGAGAGAGAGAGAGAGAGAGAGACAGAGAGAGAGAGAGAGAGAGAGAGGGAGGGAGAGAGAGAGAGACAGAGAGGGGAAGAGAGAGAGAGAGAGAGAGAGACAGAGAGAGAGAGAGAGAGAGAGAGAGAGGAGGAGGGAGAGAGAGAGAGAGAGACAGAGAGAGAGAGAGAGAGAGAGACAGAGAGAGAGAGAGAGAGAGAGAGAGAGGGAGGGAGAGAGAGAGAGAGAGACAGAGAGAGAGAGAGAGAGAGAAGAACAACAAGTTATCTACAGCAGATTCAGTTTAAGAACCCGGATCAGACTAGAACCAGAGAAATGAGTCTTCTTACAACCTGCTGTCACCAAATTTATGAAATGAGAATAATGTCTTGGTGAGGACTTGAGTCACATGACTTGGACTCGAGTCACATGACTTGGACTCGAGTCACATGACTTGGACTCGAGTCACAGTTTGAACTGCTTGAGACTTGACTTGACTTGGGTTCTGGTGACTTGGGACTTGACTCTGACTTGTACTTTGATGACTTGAAAAGGTTTCTAAAGTCTTGACTTGAGATCTTGTGTTTGTGTAAATGACTTAGATTGAAAGTGATGAGAATGTTGAAACTGATTATAGAAATCAAAATTAAATGTATAATTTGATCGTGGAAGGATGTCCGACTATAGTTAATTGGTACAAATTGGTATATGATGATGCAAATGATTACTATGATTATCATTTGTATCTTTTATTTATTTTCTCATAACTTATTGTTATTTCTCCTGTAAATTATAGCTTATCTCTTTATTTACTTTATTAACTGTTTTGTGATTATATCTTGTTAGTTGTTGCTCCACTGTTGTGTATATATATATATATATATATATATATATATATATATATATATATATATATATATATATATATATATATATATATAGGCTACTTTATATATTTTCTATTATTGTGTTGTTGTGATTTGTTAAATGTTTTATGTATCAATTCACAAAAGCATTGTCAGTAATATTTATGTGGACAACTGCAGCAGCTACTGGGGATCTAAACAAACAAACAAACAAACAAACAAACAAACAAACAAACAAACAAACAAACTTCCCTCATACTAAATTAAAAAACTCTGATAAATGTTTAGGCAACAAGCCAACCTCCAGTATTGATCTCAGTACCTGTTTGTTTATATCATTCTGCACATTAATAATTGATAACAGAGAGGAACAGAAAGCCCTGCTGCTCTGACTCACTGTGTTCATCCTGACACACGCCTTCCCAGCATGCTTTGCTGTTCAGGGACGGGACAACACAGATAACACCATTAAGATCT
>NC_136014.1:28459997-28469997 GCF_048128805.1 Centroberyx gerrardi
TGTCTGACAGCAGGAATCATCTTTAATATTAAATGCTTCATTAGATTGGACTCTAGTGTTGAATAACGACATGTTTTACATTCTCCAGTGTGAACCAGCAACAGATCATCACTGGTTTCCAGGCTCCAGCAGCCTCTGACCTCTGACCTCTGACCTCTGACTGATTCACAGCTCATAACACCAGAAAACATCCTGACTGTTTTCAGCAGCTCATTTAAACCTCGACCCAAAATTCATTTACAGGTTTAAATTCTACTCATGTAACTGAAATAAAAATCAACAGCAGAAGCAGCTTCAATTCCTCGATCACCAACATTACAAACATTTTACTGTTAGCTAGCTAACTAGCCAGCAAACACACTGATGTTAATGTGAACATGCTAACGCTAGCTGCTACTAGATACGTTAGCTAGTGTGCTAATCAGATGTGTTAACAACAAGACAGTGATGTTAGCTGACCAGATACTATGGTTAGCTAGCTAACAAGCTGACATTATCTAAACACTAAATCAATCAGATGGATCAGTGATGAAATGATCAGTTCACAGAACTGATCTCCAATATTTTATCATTCAGTATCTCTAAAATCCAGAAGATCCAGAAGATCCAGAAGATCCAGTCTGTAAAGTCTCTCATCTCAGTGAACTAAGGACTTTAGTTCCCTACTTTCCTTTAAAAAAAACCTTTATGTGGTTTCATTTTCGGTTATGAGTCATTTTGTCAGAGTAGGTGCTTTTTCAAAAAGATAATGACATAAATCTCAACAAAACAAGAAAATTAACTTGCTATCACAGAGAAATTGCGTAAATAAAATATATGACTGTATGTCCTCAATGGGCTTCCATAAAAAACATCCAAAACCAGAAGTAGATCTACATCTGGTTCGGTCTCAGAGCGACGCTAAAACATTTTCAACCAATCAAATTAAAGTTGTAAGAAGGGGGCGGAGCTGCAGTGAGGCTTCACTAATAAACAACACTGGAACAGTGGAAGCAGTTTAGTTTCTAGTTCTGTTTATTTTCTCTTCTCTCTGAACAGAACAGGAGATCCTGATGTGAGACAGCAGACAAACTGTTTCTGTCTTTAGGACAGAATCTGCCTGCATGTCTGCACAGATTACAGCAGATCAGATGTCACACACACACACACACACACACACACACACACACACACACACACACACACGCGCACACACACACACACACACACACACACACAGTGAAAGCTGCTGAACAGTTTGTTTCTCATGAGGATCCTCATTACAGTGAATTATCAGTAACAAAGCAGACTGTGAAACTGATCCGGGTCCAAAAACCCCCAAACCCTGAACCTGATCTACTGGAACTGGAATTGAAACTGGGACTGGAACTGGGACTAAGACTAGAACTGGAACTGGAACTGGAACTGGGACTGGGACTGGGACTGGGACTGGAATTAAGACTAGAACTGGATCTAAAACTGGAAACTGGAAATTGGGAACTGAAAACTGGACCTGGGACTGGTATTGCCTCCTCTTCACTGGGAAATGCCCAGTGTTGATGCTAAATCATGTATTAATCTGTATATATTAATAAATTAAGATCATATAGAATCATTAAAGACTAAAGTTTAATTAAAGACTTTAAGTTAAATCGAGTTTGTGCTGTTTGCAAATCACCTTAGAGCAATAAATTCACTAAAAACATCTTTGCTTTCATTTTCACCAAAAAATCTATTTTTCACCCAGCCACATGTTCTCTTCATCTAACGCCTGATAACTGTGGGCGTGTCCTTTCTGTTCACAACAGAGCTTTGATTGACAGGTTGACAGCCAATCACACACTGCGACCACGCATGTGAACTGTAAACAGAGTTGGACAGACGCTAGCAAACGAGCCGGAAGCTAGAAGATTGTGTTTTTCAGTGGAATGGGCCTTTAATGCACGTGTCCCTCTACTGTCAGTCAGACCTGCAGGTCGGAGCAGGACTGTGACTGAAAGGTCGCTGGTTTGAATCCCCAGAAATTAATGACAAACATTTTCCTCCATCAGTACCTGCTTGCCTTCAACAAGGCTCTGAAGCTATAACTCTATAAACTGCTTTATATACCTCTATAAATACTAATGTACCTCTGTATATTCATATGAATGCACCTCTATATATACACCACAGTATATACCTCTATATACTGTATATACCTCAATATCTACCTCCATATGCCGTATATACCTCAATATCTACCTCTATATGCCGTATATACCTCAATATATACCTCTATATGTTGTATATACCTCAGTATCTACCTCTATATACTGTATATACCTCAATATCTACCTCTATATGCCGTAGATACCTCAATATATACCTCTATATGTTGTATATACCTCAATATGTACCTCTATATGCTGTATATACCTCAATATCTACGTCTATATACCGTATATACCTCAATATATACCTCTATATGCTGTATATACCTCAATATCTACGTCTATATACCGTATATACCTCAATATATACCTCTATATATACCTCTATATACCTTGTAACTAAAAATACAGCAGGGCGGTGATGAAAAAGAGCGGACATTTGAAAAATGTAAAAACTGTAGATTCTGCTGGGACCAGGATTCATGTGGGAAAGGGATTTGGCCTGGATGTGTTCACATGATTTAATTGTCAGGTGACTTCATTAAAACAATGCCTGGAGATAAAACATTACCTCATTTACCTCATTCACTGAGTAGAAGGAAAGCCTGACACCTGTGAGGAAGCAGACTGGAGACTGATGGGGAAACACAACAGGAGGCAGAAACAGTCGAAACTCAGAAACAACCAGACTGGAACCAAAACCTCCTCACTGAGCAGAAATATATATTCCTATAATACATTTAAGAATAATACTGCACAAATATCACATCAAAACTATAAGCTCCTACAGGAATACTGTAGAAAGAATACAGTCTGACTATAGGAGATAAAACACACTGTAAACTAAAGTCACTATTGAATGCCACAGACACACTATGAGTCCCTATAGGAATATTATAGTGTTTTTTCTATATTATAGGAATAGTATAGTGATGTGATACCACAGGAGATAAAATAGTAATATAAAAATAAAATCACTAAGTACTGAGTACCACAGACATACTACCAGTTCCTATAGAAATATTATAGGAAATAACAGAAACATTATGGTGATTTCTTCCTCAGGTTAAAACTGCTACAGTCCTGTAGGCCTATAGATATATATACTGTAGGCATAGAGGTATATATAAAAGGTATAGGGGTATGTATATATGTATAAATAGGTCTGTGTGGGTCTGTGTAGGTATGTGTACATTTAGAGGTATATAAAGAGGTATATAGAGGTATATTTATATGTAAATATAGAGGCATACAGTGTATATATAGAGGTATGGGGTAAATGTAGATGTATGTATTTACTAGTGTATATACAGGTTTATACAGAGGTATTCATTGTATTCTGTTCCATCAGAACACTTGATAGGAAAATAATAGGTGATTGTAATAAATGAACAGGTGATTATAATTAAATGACAGTGTATAAATGACAGCCACAGCCAATGAGCTGTGTGTATGGTAAAACACCTTATTGGTAGAAATGCAGGTGACATCATGGGAATACTGTGAATAGGGTATAAAGGTTAATACAGAGGTATATACAGAGGTATAGAGGTATATATAGAGGTATAGAGGTATATACAGAGGTATAGAGGTATATACAGAGGTATAGAGGTATATACAGCAGTATAGAGGTATATATAGAGGTATAGAAGTATGTATAGAGGTATATACAGAGGTATAGAGGTATAGAGGTATATACAGCAGTATAGAGGTATATATAGAGGTATGTATAGAGGTATATATAGAGGTATAGAGGTATATACAGAGGTATAGAAGTATGTATAGAGGTATATACAGAGGTATAGAGGTATATACAGCAGTATAGAGGTATATATAGAGGTATAGAGGTATATATAGAGGTATAGAGGTATATACAGAGGTATAGAGGTATATACAGAGGTATAGAAGTATGTATAGAGGTATATACAGAGGTATAGAGGTATATATAGAGGTATAGAGGTGTATATACAGAGGTATAGAGGTATATATAGAGGTATAGAGGTATCTAGAGGCATCTCCAGGTATGTACAGAGGTACAGTATATATATAGAGAGAGATGAGGTCTACATATATAGAGGTGTATACTTGTGTATACAGGTATATATAGAGGTCTACATGGGCTGCAGGCCTGTCTGCTTCTATATGCAGTGTCCAGGTCTCCAGATATATAGAGGTATATATAGGGTATATACTGATGTATAGGTATATACAGAGGTAGAGTGGTATATATAGGGTATTGGGCATATAAAGAGCTGTATTCGGAGGTAAAGTATATATAGAGGTAGACAGTAGAGGTACATAGAGCTGTATTTAGAGGTAAAGAGTATATAGAGGTATATACAGATGTATACAGAGTTCTACAGGCCTGTCTGTCTGCTCATGCTCTGTCCGGGTCTCCAGGTACAGTTTATATAGAGGTGTATTTAGAAGTATCGGGTATATAGAGGTATAGAGGTATACTGTATATTGAGAGATATACAGTATATAGCGGTGTGTATAGGCTATATAGGTATATACAGAAGTGCAGTGGTATATATAGAGTTCTAGGCCTGTGTGCTCATACTCTGTGCGGGTCTGCAGGTATATATATAGAGGGAAGGTAACGGGGATATATTGAGGTACAGGTTCATAATGAGGCACATTGCTGTATGGACATTTATAGCTACAGGCCGGTCTGTCCGGGTCTCCAGGCTCTTTAACCTGACTGTGTCCTTGAGGCGGGTCAGCCAGTTTCCCAGCAACCCGCCGTCACATCCCAGTCACATCCCAGTCCAACCCGGTCCATCCAGGTCCATCCACCAGTTCACCTGCCGGACCAGCTGTCTGTCTGGACTGCAGGGACCAGCCCATAATAACAGCCTCGAGTTTCAGCCGTACAGCATTATGCAACTGAATTAAACGATGCATCTGGTTTGTAACGGGCCTCTAATTAAAGCCGGAGTGTTGCTGCTGGCTGCAGGCCGCAGCATCACACCAGAGTCCGTGTAAAAAAAACACATTAAATGATTTCAATCTCCGTCTCTTTACAGAATACGAGCAGACAGAACAGACAGATGAGGCTCCAGCCTCCAGCCTCCACGCCCAGTCATCCGGCTCTTACCTCCGGTCCAGATGCGCTGCTCACCGCGGAATAAAACCCCCTCCGCCGGGCTGGAACCGAGCATGGAAGAGTCACGGAGGAGAACAGATGGATAGAAAAGAATGGTACAGAATAGAACAGAATAGAATCCGGTAGAATCGCTCGGTGTGCGGCCGCTCCTCGCTGTCGGATGCTGCTGTTATGGCATCTCCGTTTCCACCAGTCAGACACCGACTGGACCAGCAGGCTGCTGACGCACCAGGCGAGCCGCTGCGTCAAGACGCACACAGTGAGCACGCACAGACCGGAGTACAGCGGGACCTTCAAAATAAAAGCTTCATAATAAACCTTCATATTCGATGACTCCAACAAAAAAAAAATCTACCAACTTACAGTACAAGGATGACTATCTAAAAAATAATAATTTTAACCCATAGCAGCGATACAATTGTTCCCAAAGTGTACTTACCTGTCCATAAGGCAATTTCATTTGAAAACCCATGATATAAAATAGTGATTTTAGTATTTAGGCCTACCTTAACATACATTGGTGAGACCAAACTGTATTGATCTCTATGGGGAAATTGGGTCGTTACAGGAGCAAACAGGATACAGCAAAGAAAAACAGAATATAAATAACAACATAGTAAAAGGGCCTCAAACAACACAACCAACTATTACAGCACAACATGTATGCAGGGTATTCACTACACCAGCAGTAGAATTTACTGAGACAAATGTGAAAAAGTACCAAATTATTTGAAATATATGCAGAACGAAAATAAATAAAAAACCTATATATACAAATGAGAAAAACATGAGGGTATGAAAAAACAATGTATAGGCTAACTGAATACACAGTAAATATACGTATGTAGGCCTACCATAGCCTACATTTATAGACATATTTTCAATCCATACTTTATCTATTTGATCTAATGATTCCTTCTGGGATGATTGCTCTCTTTCTTCTTAGGCCTGTTTTTCAAAGATAAATATTGCGCTTTTATTTTGAAGGCCGAGTCATTTCCGGGCTAAGTGATTGTAGCTTGACGGACGGCGGGTGAACGCGCTCACCTGCTGGTTTCTGCTGTGAAAACAGAAACAAACTGAAGCGGATCCGCCGCTTCACATCAGACCCGAACATGAAGCTGAAATAACGACAAACACATTTTATATTAATTCATTCAGCTTCCTGGTTGAATCGGATCCGGCGGCTCGCGGCTTCATGTGGGGACGCTCCGGTTTGGGATGACGTCACCTCTGCTTTCATACAGAGGGGATTTGTCAATAATAATAACAATAATGTATTCTACTATAGTATAATATGTAGAGTACACTGTGGTAGCAGTGGTAGGCTAGTATTAGTATTGGTTGTTGTTGTAGTAGTCATACTAGTAGGCCTATAGTAGTAGTAGCAGCTTAGTAGTAGTAGTATTACAATGTAGTAGTAGTAGTAGCAGTAGTACTGTAGCAGTAGTTGTATTACAATAGTATCAGTAGTATTATCAGCTCAGTGTTGGATGTGCTGCAGATGAACTGACCGCTCTAAACACTGTAATCACACTAATTATCTCCACTTACACAGGAATTAGTAATTAGGATAATTACCACTGCCCCCCTTCACACACACACACACACACACACACACACACACTTCACCTCCCTCTGACCGACCGGCAGCTCTCAGTTCCAGGCAGCAGAACTAACAAACTGCTGGGATTCATTCATTCATTCAGGTTCATTCTGAAGAAGAAGAAGATGATGAAGAAGATGATGATAGTAGTTAGTGAGTAACCTCCATATTAAATATTAAATATTAAATGAGCAGACACTCCTGCTTCTCTAAACTGGACTGTTTCATTTCTTCATGTAAATAATGTAAAGAGTCAAAACATAACGGCTATATGACAAAAAAATCTTTATTTCTGAATTCCAATGGAAAAACAAAAACACATTTATGCCATTAACACTCTGAACCAGTCTGCTACAGGAGCCTGCGAGGGTCAAAAACCAAAATAACTTAAAACACTAAACCAAGTTTCCTCCTCAACAGAAGCAGCACAGACACAAAGCTGCAGACGGAGCCACAAGTCACTGTACAAAACATAAACTACAATGAGAGATTAAATACATTTTACATTCATGCATTTTTAATTATCAATAAAGTTCAGTGAAAGATGTTAGAATAATTCATGTTGAGGGGTTAAATTATGTCTAAACTAATTAAAGCCGCTTCAGAAGCAGAGTGTCGACCAATCAGAGAGAAGATCCACATCAGAAAGATTCATTCAGTCCATTAGAGCCAATAGTAGGCCGCCGTTTTAGGACCACTGTAAAAAAAAAAATCAAATATTTCAAGAAAAAAGTTATAATGTTTTGAGAAAAAAGTCATAATATTAATTGTAACTTTTTTTCCTCAAAATATTACAACTCATCTCAAAATTACGACTTTATTCTCAAAATCTTAGAATTGTATTTTTCTCCCAGCGGTCTCAAACGCGTCGTACAGCAGACTGTAAACTATCTGAGCTTCTCTCTTCTCATCTTTCGACTCCAGACTTCTTCACATCGCTCGGTGTGACGGACAGAAGTGAAACACGAAGCTCGCTGCTTTTCATTTAGTGATTTTAAAAACTTTTTGTCTGAAAAGTTTGATGATTGTTTTGTGTTGGAAACTTTTTATTCTGCTGTAACTGTTCAGTCTGACTGCTGATGATCCAGACTACATGCAGCACAAGGTAATTATATGTAGTTACTATGTATTTACATGTATTACATAGTATTACATATTACTATGTATTTATGTATTTCGTAGTTTTTTTTTAAATGCGACTCACTGCGAGAAAGACGCCAAACAGCCACCAAGGATCTGGAGATTTAACACCAGAAAACAAACGAGTACGAATAGAAAAAACACTTTTACAAAATGTAAAGACAAACATTTAAATATTATCTGTGAGAACGATCAATAAAGATTTATGAGACTCTCTAAGCCTTAAAGTGATTTTAAGATTTAAAGTGATGTTAAGGTCCAGCTGCACAATCAGTTCACTTTCTAACCACATTTCACGAATCAGAGCTCTTAACATGTCGTACCAGGTTCCTCTGGAGGAAGTGATGTCATCAGCCGCCACACTCTCAGCTGTTTGGGGTTTGAACGGTGGGACGGAAGCCTGAAAGCTCCAAAACAGCAGAGGAAGACTTTGAAAAGTCTTCATCCTCAATCCATCTCACTCCTTATCCTCCTCGCTGTGTCGTGTTTGTCTTCTCCTGTTTTTAAAAGTATTTGTGTCTGTTGTTGCTGTGAAGCACTTTGTGATGAACCTGTGGTGTAAACACGCTTCATAAATAAATATGATTTGATTTGATATCGCACTTAAAAGGAGAGTTTGTCTTCTACAGGATGTGGAGCAAATGAAGACTTCATTTCCCAAACTATATAACTGTATATCCATTTTGAAAAGAGAAAGTCACTAAAATCTCTAAAATCTCTAAAATCTCGAGGATCCGGTCTGTAGAGTGTCATTTAGTCGAGAAGGAGCTTCAGTTCCTCAGTGTTGATATTCGTTTTCCATATGAAGCAGCAGAAACTAGTTCAGCAGTTTTCTCTGGATGTTGCAGCGCTCAGAGAAGTTCAGGTTGTCTCCAGGTTTCGGTAAAAGATGAAAACATTCAGAGTCCGGGGCTGAGGTTCCTCCACACAAGACTCCGTTCACTAGAGCGCAGCAGAGCGTCTGTCAGGTGGAAAACCTGTTCCCTGTTTTCACTGTTTCTGACTGTTCAGACTGAGCAACAGCAAGTCAACATCAGTCCTTTTGTTTCCTCGTTAAGAGAGCAGAGGAGGGGCGTGGCCTCGTCTCGTTAAGAGGGCAGAGGAGGGGCGTGGCCTCATTAAGAGAGCAGAGGAGGGGCGTGGCCTCGTTAAGAGAGCAGAGGAGGGGCATGGTCTCATTAAGACAGCAGAGGAGGGGGTGTGGCCTCACCTTGTTAAGAGAGCAGAGGGACGTGGTCTTGTTAAAAGAGCAGAGGGGTGTGGTCTCGTTAAGAGAGCGGACGAGGGGCGTGGTCTCGTCTCACTAAGAGAGCAGAGGAGGGGCGTGGCCTCGTTAAGACAACAGACGGGTCGTTAAGAAGAAATTGCAAATGGTTGTTAAGCGAACTGAGACAGAGCGTTGTCATTAAGACACAGTGTGGTATTTCAGAGGCAGGACTTGGTCATTAAGGGGCGGGGCATGGCTGTTGAGAGGCGGAGCCTAGTCATTAACAGAACAGAGGCAGGACTTGGTCGTTAAGAGGCAGAGCACAGTTGTTTAGGGGTAGAAAGGGGCGGGGCCTGTCATCGAGGGGCGGGGTCTGGTCACTAAGAGGCGGGGTCTGGTCATCGAGGGGCGGGGTCTGGTCACTAAGAGGCGGGGTCTGGTCATTGAGGGGCGGGGCCTGGTCCTCTAGGCCATCCCGCTGGCGGAGTAGGAGAACTGGGGGAAATGCGGCCGGCGGTCGCTGTCAAAACTCTCCATGGAATCATCTGGAGGAAACAGACAGTTTTTATTTTGTTTCATCCAAAGAGAAACATTTTATGTACATGTTGCACATGTATGTTACATACATTGTGTCTATTTGTTGTTGCATATACTGCTGTTGTTTTGCACTCTGCATACATGCTGCAGTTTATGCTTTCATTCTTTTTTCATAATATCAGTTTTCATTCTTATAGTTCTGCTCAATACCTTCCTGTGAGTTTTCCTGAATTGAGAATAAACCATTTGTTCTATTATTATCTATATTCTAT
>NC_136014.1:28474997-28479489 GCF_048128805.1 Centroberyx gerrardi
ATAATAATAATGATGGATTTAATGAGCTCTAATAGCACTAGAGACTGTGCAGCTCTTTAATGGATGATGCTGACAAAATGCAGCAAATCAAAGAGTTTGCTAACAAACTGAATGATTCAATTATATATTTGATTCAGTTATTCATGTTAATATTTATCTTTGTTCACTTAATCTTTTTTTTTTTAATTAAGAAGATAAATAACTGAATCAGTAGTGATTCAGTTAGTTTTTAATGGATGATGAACACTGTAAACAACAACAATCTGTCCAGTGATGTCATCTTGTCTCCAGACCTATCAGCTTCTTTCATGATATTTTTAGTCAAATTCTCTCTCTGCACTGGCAGATAATCTGCTGCTTTCAGTAAATTTCACTTGATTCATGCCAATATGACTTCTTTCAAGAAATCATCATAAAACAATGAAGAAAATCTGGAAACAAGAAACTTTCTCCAAGACAATTTCACTTTTACCAAGAAAATGTCCTGAAACAAGTTACATTCTCCTGGAAAAAAGTCTCATTTGTTGGAACCGGTAAAATTATCTGTCAGTGCAGTGAGATGATGTCACTAAAAACATCCTGAGCTGAACCCCTGACCCCTGACCCCTGACCCCAAGGCTCCGCCCACCTTCAGGTCCCTGTAGACCACGTTCCTCTCAGAGTGAAGATAATCCAACGCCGAGACGATCTCAGCACCGTAGAACCGAGAACGATCCTCCGAGAAAACCCGATCTCTGGAGAGATGGAAGAACAACTGAGAGAGAGAGAGAGAGAGAGAGAGAGAGAGAAAGAGAGAGAGACACAGAGAGAGAGAGAGAGAGAGATTTCATTTATTCCATCAGTTCATCATCATCATCATCGTTAACGGATCAGACAGCTGATTGGTTGCAGCACCTCTCCTCCGTTAGCGTACTCCATGACGAAACACAGCCGGTCGCTCGTCTGGAAGGAAAACTTCAGACTCTGAAGAAGAAGAAGAAGAAGAAGAAGAAGAAGAAGAAGAAGAAGAAGAAGAAGAAGAAAACACATTACTGAATATCCAGAAGGTAAAACTGACTGTCAGATCCTGAAGGATTCAAGAGAACTTCATAGTAAACTAAGAAAACGCTGAGGAACTCACAGATTTACATTTCAGCTGTTTAATTTAATCCAATCAGATGAAACCTAGACAGTGATGTCACCTGTCACCAGGTAAACTGACCTCAGACCTGCTGAAGGTTTCCAAACAGTTTTTATTAAATCCAGTCTGCAGCACAAAGTGGATCAGACTGATCTGAGGTACAGTGACAGACTGGAGTGCAGTACAGTACTGCAGTACAAATATGTTAGAGTACTTTGTAGTACAGTATGGCAGTAGTGCAGTAGTGCAGTAGTGCAGTATTGCAGTATGGCAGTAGTGCAGTATGGCAGTATGGCAGTATGGCAGTATGGCAGTAGTGCAGTAGTGCAGTATTGCAGTATGGCAGTATTGCAGTATGGCAGTAGTGCAGTAGTGCAGTTTGGCAGTATTGCAGTATTGCAGTATGGCAGTAGTGCAGTAGTGCAGTAGTGCAGTATGGCAGTATGGCAGTATTGCAGTATGGCAGTATTGCAGTATGGCAGTAGTGCAGTAGTGCAGTAGTGCAGTATGGCAGTAGTGCAGTAGTGCAGTATGGCAGTATTGCAGTATGGCAGTAGTGCAGTATGGCAGTAGTGCAGTAGTGCAGTATGGCAGTATGGCAGTATTGCAGTATGGCAGTAGTGCAGTAGTGCAGTATTGCAGTATTGCAGTATGGCAGTAGTGCAGTAGTGCAGTATTGCAGTATGGCAGTAGTGCAGTAGTGCAGTATGGCAGTATGACAGTATGGCAGTAGTGCAGTATTGCAGTATGGCAGTAGTGCAGTAGTGCAGTAGTGCAGTATTGCAGTATGGCAGTAGTGCAGTAGTGCAGTATTGCAGTATGGCAGTAGTGCAGTATTGCAGTATGGCAGTAGTGCAGTAGTGCAGTATGGCAGTATGGCAGTATGACAGTATGGCAGTAGTGCAGTATTGCAGTATGGCAGTAGTGCAGTAGTGCAGTAGTGCAGTAGTGCAGTATGGCAGTATGGCAGTAGTGCAGTAGTGCAGTATGGCAGTATGGCAGTATGACAGTATGGCAGTAGTGCAGTATTGCAGTATGGCAGTAGTGCAGTAGTGCAGTATGGCAGTATGGCAGTATGACAGTAGTGCAGTAGTGCAGTATGGCAGTATGGCAGTATGACAGTAGTGCAGTAGTGCAGTATGGCAGTAGTGCAGTAGTGCAGTATTGCAGTATTACAGTATTACAGTATTACAGTATTACAGTAGAGAGTCTCACGGTGAGGAAAGGATGTCTGGAGCTCTGCAGCACTCTGTTCTCTGTCAGAGTGTGAGCCACTTCATCCTGAAACACACACACACACACACACACACACACACACACACACACACACACATTATTTACTACAACATCTGTGTGTTTGATTTAACCTCTGTGTGCCAGGTGGGCGTGGCTTACCGCTAAGCCCCTCCCACCTGGCGCTGCAAGGAGGTTAAAACAAACGCTAAGAGTTACAAAAATGACTATAATCAAGGTCTGACAGAAACACACACACACACACGCTCCTGGTCACCTTGGCGACGATGACTTCCTTCTTCAGGATCTTCATGGCGTAGTATCTCCCGCTCGCTCTCTCCTTCACCAGAATCACTTTCCCAAACGTTCCTTTCCCCAGCAGCTTCAGGTACTCAAAGTCATGCATGGTCTGAAACACACACACACACACACACACACACACACACACACACACACACACACACACACACACGGCTGATGATGACACAGTGCAGTCAGAGTTTCTTCCCATGTGGACGCTGGATGTAAAACATGGTGTTCAGTGCAAAATGAATTTAAAATGTACTGCTGTCATGTTAAAACAGAGAAAAGCAGAGCGACCAAGTCCACTTCGCTCGAGTCCCAAGTCAGTATCAAGTCTCGAGGCGCAAGTCTCAAGTCTAAATGTAGATTACCAAGTCAAGTCCAAGTCATTAATGTCAAGTCTCAAGTCTAAATGTAGAACAGCAAGTCAAGTCAGAACAAATCAAGAGTCCAGTATCAATTTAATATCTTAAAGAAAACTAAATATCTAGGACTTTTCAATGCAATATGGTTTTAATAGGATAAAAACTTGGTAAGAGCATCATGAGTTTGATTTCTATAATCAGTTTCAACTTCAATAAATTCAATCATTCCATACAAATTCAGAAAACAGAATTTAAATTCAGTCGTCCGCTGGAACAAATCTCATCACTTTCAATCTAAGTCATTTACACAAACACAAGATCTCAAGTCAAGACTTTAGAAACCTTTTCAAGTCATCAAAGTACAAGTCAGAGTCAAGTCCCAAGTCACCAGAACCCAAGTCAAGTCAAGTCCCAAGTCACCAGAACCCAAGTCAAGTCAAGTCTCAAGTCTTCTCTTCATGCATCAAGTCAAGTCTCAAGTGATTCAAACTGAGACTCGAGTCCAAGTCATGTGACTCGAGTCCAAGTCATGTGACCCGAGTCTCCTCTGCTTTCTACTCTTTCAAAACTCGCTGGATAAATTATTAACAAATGGTGGCTGAGCAAAAAGCTAGGCTGGTACTAAAATAACGACACTACGCAAGAAGCATTTCATAACACTTAACCTTATAATTATAGTATATATACTATACTATATACTATATATACTAAAAACATTAGTATTATCATTATTTCTTCCTAGATGTCCGATTGGCCGGTCGTACCACTCGGGGGCGGGGCTTAGAGAGGTGGAGCTCGTCCAGCTGCTCCTCCTCCTGCTGCTGCAGACTGTCAGCTACAGTCTGGATGGAGCCGGTCCACTCCAACCTGACAGACAGACAGGCAGACAGAGAGACAGACAGGCAGAGAGACAGACAGACAGAGAGACAGACAGGCAGAGAGACAGACAGAGAGACAGACAGGCAGAGAGACAGACAGACAGACAGACAGACAGAGAGACAGACAGGCAGAGAGACAGACAGAGAGACAGACAGGCAGAGAGACAGACAGAGAGACAGACAGACAGAGAGACAGACAGGCAGAGAGACAGACAGACAGACAGACAGACAGACAGACAGACAGACAGACAGACAGGCAGACAGACAGACAGACAGACAGACTGTGTGAGTGTTGCAGGCCAAAACAACCACAGAAAATGTAGATTTATTGTTTTGTTCACAGAAACTGAACAGAGTTTGACACTTTGTGGGCGGGGCCTCTCAACACTTTGTGGGCGGGGCCTCTCAACACTTTGTGGGCGGGGCCTCTCAACACTTTGTGGGCGGGGCCTCTCTTCCTCACCTCTCCTCCACTGAGTCGACATGGAAGGTTCTCTCTATCACCGACGTCCACTGGAGACAACGGATGATGAAGCTGTTCGGCTTCGGACGCTCAGTCTGCATCAACTGACACTCTGAGGAAGAGGAGGAGG
>NC_136014.1:28484689-28487189 GCF_048128805.1 Centroberyx gerrardi
CAGCTGCTTCAGGACTTCCACGTCAAACCTGGACCGATCTCCTTTCTGGATCAGAGACACAAACTCCCCATGGGAGCTGCAGGCAGGACAGACAGGAGAGAGAGAGTAAAGAAGGCAGTTTCAATCACAGGTGCAGGTGCGCCCCCTAGCGGCCTTAGCCAGAAATGTACGTAGGCTTCGTTTTTTTTTTTTATAATTTAATAAGCAATGTTAGCTGTTGGTGTGTAAAAACAGATACACTGGGGAAACAAGCACAGTATGATTCTTTTCCTCTGATATTGATTGTTGGAGGTTTCATTTTTAATTTCCATGCTGTGATTTTGTGGAAAATAGTGGCGATGCAGGGACACAGAGAGGCTATGACTGAAAATAAAAGTCCAAAAATATAAATCACCATTTGAACTGCTTCAGGAAGATGTTGAGGTTGAGGTTTTTCTTGGCATCGATGAAAGAAATCTGTGGAAGGACAGAAGAAGAATATGGCTGAAGTTAACATGTGAACGACCAGGCGCGATGCTCTGTCTGAAAAAAAAAAATGAAATAAATAATAAAAATGGCGGCTCTAGCAAGAAATCCACGGGAAGAAGAAAAATACACCAAATTACTAAATGGACGCAGGAATGCAAAGTACATCACCAATAGACACTAATAACACACAACTTAGCTGCACTAACAATACATAATATTGGCGACTTAAAACCTTAAAGCATCACATCATCTTGTGTGAGAACAGTATATTGAACCACAGTCCACCTCTTTGGGTTCTGGTTTGGCTGTGGTCTTGGTCTTGGTCTCGGTTACAGGAAGACTGAAGAGTTCCTCAATGCTGCAGTAGTCTGGTTCTACCGCATCAGACTGAACCGACGTCCACATGGAGTCACTGGCTGGAGAGAGAGAGAGAGAGAGAGAGAGAGAGAGAGAGAGACCCCATTTCAAAATGTGTCTCTACACCTTTGATTTTAATCAGGTACAAAGCACCTTGGGCCAAAGGTTGGTGATCAACTTGTTCCATCAGACCTGAGGCCAAATGTTCTGGACACTCAGGTAAAGAGAGGAGCTGAGCTGAAGACTGATCATCATCTGGTAGAGAGTTGTCGAGGTCGGAATGGACTCTGCTGTGGTCAGAAGGTGGGCGGAGTCTGGAGCTGTGGTCAGAAGGTGGGCGGAGTCTGGAGCTGTGGTCAGAAGGTGGGCGGAGTCTGGAGCTGTGGTTAGAAGGTGGGCGGAGTCTGGAGCTGTGGTCAGAAGGTGGGCGGAGTCTGGAGCTGTGGTCAGAAGGTGGGCGGAGTCTGGAGCTGTTGCCACAAGGTGGGCGGAGTCTGGAGCTGTGGTCAGAAGGTGGGCGGAGTCTGGAGCTGTGGTTAGAAGGTGGGCGGAGTCTGGAGCTGTGGTCAGAAGGTGGGCGGAGTCTGGAGCTGTTGCCACAAGGTGGGCGGAGACTGTCATGGCAGCAATAGAGTTGAGATGTGAAGACATGGGCGTGGCTATATCTCAGTTACGGAAGCAAAAAACATACATGTGACACGGCACTCAGAGTGTTGCAGCAGCTGAATGACCTGAAGCGCTACAGAGTGAGCCAGCAGCTCAAACGAGTAGCAGCTGTGTCAAAAAAACTAGCGTAGTTGGAAAAAAAGGGTATGGTACAAGATTGTGTACATCTGGGTGTGAGAGGGTGAAGAAACTACTCATCCCAGAGAGAACTGCGCCATCAAAGTCCCCCAGTTACAGAGCTCACTCCGTCGTCTTGTCATGTTGTCATGAGACAAAGTGTATCTAGAGCTAGTCATACAAGATAGACCTAACGCTACAACCATGGACTGTAAAGGGTTACAACGTTAAGACAAGAAGAACATGGTCCAGTGTTTTGTACCTGGCTGCAACTATCGTTCAGGAATGCAGAACTGCACTTCTTTCTACCGCTTCCCATCGTCTCAGTCTGAAGCAGCGGTGGATCCGACTCATCCGGTTTAATCAACGACTTCACAGCAGGTATCAGAGAACTGCCGGTCAGCTCGCTGGTGCTCTGCACTACACAGCTGTCATCTCTATTGCAACATGATGCTATAAGATTTACATTCAGCAAAAAAACATGAATACTAATTCTACAATTCTACATCTATGTGCTTGACACATAGTTGAAACATTTAGAATCGAGGATCATTACAGCAACCTTTACTATTGCTTTCTGATCTCAGAGACTGAAGGGGTTCTCTGTTGTGTAATATGGCAGCTATTGCTAAAGTTAAAAATCCCAGTGAGTCTGGCGGTTGGTCTAAAACTCTTCAGGAACCGAACGTTTCAACTCTGTCCAAGAACCTGCTGCTGGACACCGAGTGCTGAGGGAGGCTGTCCAGCTGAAGAAGAAGGCCTGCTGGACCTGGTTAGCACAAGAGACTCCTGATGAGGGACTGACAGGCTAGAAAGGCTGCAGCTGCTGAAGTTGCAGAAGTGAAAACCCAGGTCAGGAAAAAGATCAGAAAGACTATGAAGAATGACTTTT
>NC_136014.1:28492189-28494689 GCF_048128805.1 Centroberyx gerrardi
CGGTCCTCCTTGTTCTCCAGAGACTGGGTTAGAGAGACCGTCCCGTAACCTGAAGGTCCCAGGTTCAATCCCTGCGACAGCCGTGTGTCCTTGAGCGAGACACTGAACCTGCTCAGTCGTTGTGAGTCGCTCTGGATAAGAGCATCAGCAAAATGGAAATGGAAAACTTTGTGGATGTCCTGTGCACAGCGCGAGCATCAAGGACTTGAACTTGATGCGGGCAGCGATGGCGTCCTTTGATCAGCTGACAGAATGCCAACACTTGAGGGGTTTTTGGGAGATGACTTGGATGAGGATTTGATTGTGTTTCTCTGGTAAAACCATGGACAGGTAAATTCTTGTCCATGGTAAAAATAATGAGTACATCCCGTAACACCTCTCCTCTAAATTAAAACCAGAGTATTACAAGCCTGGGCAAAGCTAGTGCCGAGCACAGAGGAAGGCAATGAACTTTATCTAAAACTATGTGATGTGTTTGTTCTTGCTTGTGTTTATCTGTATTTACACCCTTTAGTAAAACACTTTGTGGTAAACCTGTTTGATTAAAAAGCTCTTAATGAATATTGGACCGATACTTCTGAAACCTTTCAAAATGATTTAGTGCTGATATCAACCCCAATTTAGCATTCCTCCTGTAATCTGCCTGCTGCTTTGTGGAAGGTTTTGGCCTTTACCACTTTACAGCTGCAGCATCTTATTCTCCTCCAGTGTTTCTCCAACTTACACCAAGTGGATCAAGGAGGTTTCACACTGTACACAACCTGAGCAAATTAGATTCTCTTTCAAAGCCTCCCTAAAACTTGGAGACTCTCCTTAAAGCTGCTCTGTGGATCATTTTACCATCCATAAATAATTGTCAGGCTAATTTAAAGACATTAGTATAATTACGGTGAATGGCATCTACTCTGCATTTCCATAGTTTCTCCACCTGGTGGATCTGGAGGGAAATCTGCTTTACGGCACAAAACAGGAAGACGTTCTGTTCTTCCAGAGAGGCTGGGACGGGCGAGGTGGGAGTCTTTGGGGTGTGGTCCGTCAGATGGAGGGATTTTGATTTTACCCTTACAAAAAAGTCACGTGAAAACCCACATGTGAATTCAGAGCACATGTGCTTTTTGCATGTGATTTTCATATGTGAACAATTGTTTTTACCTTGTATTCTGACATCACATGTGTCAGAGAAAAGTTTATTTTTTCACCTGCTATTAATTTCACACGACAACAAGAGTCAGTTCACAGGTAAACATGTCACTGTGACATGGAAACCTGTGTCCAAAAAGCTAAGCTTTTAATTCCTGTGGGTTTTTACATGTGACTTTCTGTAAGCGTATAGAACAGGCCTGTTAATACCTGAGTGTGTGTTGAGCGGTCGTACCTTGTAGTGCTCCAGGGCGTCCAGGGCCAGGTGGTGGCCCTGAGGGTCGAACAGGCTGAGGGCCGCCAGCAGCTCAAACACCTGCATCTTCACCATGGTGTTGGACGTGTCCAGAGCTGAGGAGGGAGGACCGACAGCAGGCTGAAGTATCTTCTAGACCGCTCCTTTACCATCGTCATATTATTATTATCTCTCTACCTCTGACTTCAGCAGCTTCCCAGCAGTTCCAACAGAGAACCGCATGTGTGCATACTGTGTAGATAACTGTCTTAAATTTACATTTTTAGTTTTCTTTATACAGGACTCATTGTAAGCAGCAAGAGGCAGCGGAGCTCGCTGTTTCAACTGACAGCTGACTGGAGACAATACTGTCTGTGGGTCCAACAACTACAGACAATACTGTCTGTGGGTCCAAGAGCTACAGACAATACTGTCTGTGGGTCCAACAGCTACAGACAATACTGTCTGTGGGTCCAAGAGCTACAGACAATACTGTCTGTGGGTCCAAGAGCTACAGACAATACTGTCTGTGGGTCCAACAACTACAGACAATACTGTCTGTGGGTCCAAGAGCTACAGACAATACTGTCTGTGGGTCCAAGAGCTACAGACAAGACTGTCTGTGGGTCCAAGAACTACAGGAGGAGGAGAGGAGTTATATAGAGGAACAAAATCACCAATCCCATCCTTTAAAGTGCTTTTAAGATAAGATAAGATAAGATAAGATAAGATAAGATAAGATAAGATAAGATAGCACTTTATTGATCCCCTTGGGGAAATTCAGGTGCCACAGCAGCAATTGACGGACAATACCAAAGAAGTAAAGTATGTCAAGACAGGTAATAAAGAAATAAAGGAAATAGCTACTAACAGAATAAAGGTAATGAACATAATATACAACAATAGAGACAATAGTGATAGTGAATGAATGAGTGGATACGTGTTCAGACGGGGTGAACCCGGTGGGAATCGAACCCTCCACCCTGGCGGTCGGCACCTTGCTCTACCTTGTGACAGCGTCCTGACGTAGCCCTCGTTGTCCAGGATGAAGTGCAGGCCGGAGGAGGAGTTCATGACGGCGCGGACGCAGGCGACGCAGGTCAGCTGCAGCAGGGCGTCGGCGAT
>NC_136014.1:28497189-28534689 GCF_048128805.1 Centroberyx gerrardi
ATGTGTGTGTATGTGTGTGTGTGTGTGTGTGTGTGTGTATGAATGAAGTGGGCGGAGCTGGAAAAGTTCATGCTTGCTCAGCAAAACAGAAGAAGGCTGCTCTGGCCACCTAACCCCACCTCCTCCCACACACACTCTCTCACACACACACACACACACACACACACACACTCCCTGGTGTGTATGGAACAGCTCGGCCTCGTTAAGCCGACCTGCAGCTGACAGACAGACGGAGGGAAAAGTCCTCAAGTCTAAAAAAAGCCTAAACCTGGTAACAAGTGTAATATCTATATTATATTTATATTATTATAGAAGGTTTTAGATTGCTTTATTTCCGCCCCGCTCTGGATCTTTACTGAGTATTTCCATTCTTCAGACTTTCTACTTCTCCTCCTCTACATCTATCTGCCGGCTGGAGTTACTAGTTACTTTGCAGAATAAGGTTTTACATCAAAACATACGATAAGCTCATAAAACATGTTGCATTGTTAGAGTTTAAACTCCAACAGTATCTGCAGCAGTTAGACGACAACATTAAAATACTTCTGACAGGTTCATGCTTCAATAATTTAACTCTCTGACAGAATGACGACTTTTACTTTTCATACTTCAGGACATTTTACTGATAATACTTCTATACTTTTACTGAAGGAAACTTTTGAATGCAGAACTTTTACTGTTAATGAAGTATTTTTCCATGATGGTTTTCTCTGAGTTTCTTCAGTCTCTCCCTGTGAGCAGCAGGATGTGATTCGCTCTCTGCTCTGACTCACGCTTCCTCGTGTTTCCGCCTCTCGGCCCGGACTCGCCCGCCGGATCAACATCCTGCAGACCGCCAGGCTCCGCCCCCCCGAGCGCCTGAGGTTTCATCATCTGTCTCTGCTTCGGCTCATACAGGCCGAGCAAATACATTATTACAGATGTGAACAGCTGTAAATATAAACACCCTGCAGCAGAGAAGTGCGTCTGTACAGGATCAAGCTTTATTTTAGTCTTTTAGTGAAGTTTAGTGAAGTCTGAGCCGAGACTTTCACTGTTAAACTCTGCAGCCTCAGTTCAGCTGGACAGACAGAAACCATGTAGATGTACGGAAGCCCATTGAGGACAAACTGTATATTCACACACTTCATTCATGCCATTTTCCTGTGATAACGTGTTCATTTTCTTTGTTTTAGTTATCACATTATCTCTGGAAAACATTTTTGTTATCCCAAGATAATGAGAAAATGATCTGGAGATCTTTGGATATAATGAGATCATTTCCTCATTATCTCAGTTTAATAAAATGGATCTAGCAGCCAGCTTCATGCCTGACCGGTCTGTCTGACCTCCAGTGACCCCACTGCTGCATTATGGGTAAGCAGTTCCATATGACCGGGTGAGGAATCTGCCAGCTGAGCTGCAGACTGAGGCTCTTCTGTCTGACGGACTGATCCTCCCACTGCTGCGTTCCTCCGCTCAGAACCACAGAGGAAGAGTTGACTTCTTCTTCTAGCTTCACACTGACCAATCACAAGCCAACCAGGGCTTGGAGACAAAAGCCACATGACTCACAGCAGCTTGTTGATTGGACAGTTTGAACCTGTCATCCTACAGGTTAGAGACTAGACTTCCTGTCACTGTATCTAACACGACCCCCGGCCCAGTCCGGCCCCTAAACACTCGCCTAGACACCGCGAGCCGCCGCCATGATGGAGGGCGTCCCATTACCGCGTGGGGGGGAAGGACTTGTCTGTCTCTTCTTCTGTGGTGTTCAGACCAGTTCAGAACACATGAATAAACAGCTGAATATGAGCATCAGTCCAGACTTCATTTTGTTCTGCCAGGCTTTCCATCTCCTTCTACCCATAATCCCTTGCTCTCATGGTGGTTTGCTGTAGCTGGTTGGAATAACGAACCTGGGACTGATCCGGTTTCTTACCGTTTAAATATGAGAAACATATGAGAACTGGGGAACAACACGACATCCAGCATTTAGTCATTCTGGAAATGTGTGTGTGTGTGTGTGTGTGTGTGTGTGTGTGTGTGTGTGTGTGTGTGTGTGTGTGTGTGTGTGTGTGTGTGACCTGCATGCTGTCATGCTGTGTCTACTCTGGGGCATCTACCTGGTCATGTTTATTTATATCACACTTAAACACAAGCTTGTCTCAAAGGGCTTTACATGCCATCATGTCATGTACATGTCATACTACATCATATACTACATCATGTACATCATATACCACTGTCTCTCTGTCTGTCTGTCTGTCTGTCTGTCTGCCTGTCTGTCTGTCTCTCTGTCTGTCTGTCTGTCTGTCTGTCTGTCTGTCTGTCTGTCTGTCTGTCTGTCTGTCTGCCTGTCTGTCTGTCTGTCTGTCTGTCTCTCTGTCTGTCTGTCAGTCTAACACAACACTGTCTCACAGTGTGTTGAAACCCAGCCAGGACAAATAAGCCACATGCCAGAGTGTGTGCACACAGAGCAGAGCAGAGCAGAGCAGGGTGTGTCTGACCTGCAGAGTGATGTTGGTTTCAGATGAAATGTGATAAGCAGTCAGGCAGAACAGAGAGAACATTTACCTGCAAAACAATGCTGTGATTACTGAAGGAATCAGCATCAGCTAATATTCTAATTACAGCCTTTATGGTTTCTCTAATAACTCGGTTTACATGGATTCAGTTAATAATCGTCTGGATGCTCCATGCTGTTTGTTTTGTAAATCCAACTTCCAGGTTACTGCGTCTCCTGACCTTTGACCTGCTGCACAGTCTGAAAAACCAACAGAAATCTGACCGAGGCGTTCCAGCCCCAATAAATTCAAACACTGAGCAGAAACCTGTTTGTGTTAAATCTGATTATCACCTTACTGACACTAAGAGAATCTGATGAAGGCCTTTACAAGACAGTTTGAGTTCATCAGGTTCAGACTGAATCATCAGTGTGAGCGCGCTCAGTGTGGCACAGGAACCACCGTACAGTACACAGTCCAACTGTCAGCTGAGTTTTACACCAGCCAAGCCTCTTCTGCTGTGTGGAAAAGTGAAAACAGCCTTGATCTCCCTGCATGCCTTCATCAGCAGATCTGGGATCAGTCTTCCCAGATCTTCTGATGATAATAAACTTCAGACAATGAGAATAAAAACACAGCAGAAAGGAGACAGAGAAGAAGAAACACCCCGACTGACTGTTCTCTTCTCACACCAGAAGATTAAAACTAAAACAACCGGCCAGGCTTTGTTCCTGCTGCCTTCATGTCTTCAGCAGTCAGTTCTGAATTTAGTTTTACAATCTCATAAGATTTGTACCGTCCATTTATTTATTTTAGACCATAACTACTTTAGTCCTAACTTTTTTAGACCTGTAAAATGTATTCTTAGAACTGCTGCTGTTTGCTTCTTGTTGTTGTTGTTGTTGTTGTTTTATTGTGACTGTGGATGTGCTGTATGTTTGTGCACTATGGACTAGGGCTGCACGATTATGGCTAAAATGATAATCACGATTATTTTGCTCGATATTGTGATCACGATTATTTATCATGATTATTCATCCATTTTGTTTTATTGCACTTGAGCATTTTAAGTTAACCGAAATGCCTTCACATTCATAATGTATTTTATAAACCTATAAATAAAAAAAACATTCAAATGTACAAATCTTTGAACCTGTGATTCCGGTGCACCGGGTCCGTTGTTTTTTTTTCCGGGACCATCACCTCTGTAGCCTTAGTTTTTGGGCATTTGTATTCTAAGACACTTATTTTGTAAGAAGTCTATTTGGGTGTTTGTGGGCTTTTATTTTGAAGTTTCCCATAAGGACCCGCAGGAGAATTAGTGTAAATAAGGAAGTAGTACGTTTGCCTGTGTACTGCGTCTCTGGTCGGAGATTAAAAAGGAAATATTTTACCCCGTAACCCGTGCTTCATTGTATACTACACTTGGATCCAAGCTAATGGAAGAGTTTATATGCACTTTGAAAGGTCAGCGGCAAACTGGGTCAAAATTCAAGTAATTTGAGTTTTGATTACGTTGACTAACTGTTGCAGCCCTACACCAGAGCAAGCTAAACCCAGCGTGAATAATCGCCCGCGGCCACAATCAATTAATTGTGGAAGCCAATATCGACATCGCGATTAATATACGATTAATTGTGCAGCCCTACTATGGACCAGATGAATTTGAAACTTGAACTTGATTAGAGAACATCACCCTGTTCCTCAGCTGCTGTTGACCCTGCTCAGATCCTTCAGTCCAAACCCTAAAGTCCCTGATCTAACCGGTCTGACCCACCCTGCTTCTCCCAGACACACCCTCCGCACATTTCTGATCCTACATCCAGCCTCTCACCATCAGGGTCACAAACAGACGGCTCACATGGGACAGAGACTCATGTTCTGTCCAAGTGTCCAAACCCTCAGGTGAAGCCGGTCCTGAAGAGCAGCAGCAGTTCCTCTAACGTCCGCTAGAGTCCGGCTCCAGAAAAACCTCCGACTCCATGAAGTCAACGGACCACAAACCAACTTCTGATAAAAATATAAAGTCAATAATTTTCTCCACCAGAGGTTTTGGTCTCAGCAGCTAATTTCACTTCTTCTGATGTGTGTCCTTATGGAGATTTTCAAAATAACTGTCATTAACAGATAGATAAAACACAGGGTTGTTTTCCTAGTGATTGACAGGTCGTCGCTGCAACTCTGTGGACGACCCAAACTCCGCCCCCCTCCACCTTGACTCCGCCCTCTGCCTCTCTTTGGCTGCTCGGCTCCAAAAAATGTCAACATGGCGGCGACAGTAAAAACACAATCTTTAGTCTTCAAAACCCTTCAGAAGACGATGGAGGAAGAAAGTCACTACATCTGGTCTACAGTCTGTGGATCTGTCAGTAAAACTCTCGTCCACATCAGGCCCACCGTCTCTTGACTGTGAGTCCTGGTGACTCCGCCCCTCTGACTGAAGCTCCTCCCCCAGGTTTTGTCCACTTCCACCAGCCCAGGGTCTCTGGTCATGGTGATGCAGCAGTGTGGTCTCTCCTGGTTCCTGATTAATAGTGAATCCTCACTGCTCTGCTTCTGGTCTACAAACCGCTCAAATTCAACAGAGATTTCACTCATGAGATCTCAGACCAGCTTCCTCTCATGGTTTCCCTGTCCGACAGAATCTCAACACCTGGTGATTTCAGCGTCCATCTCTGCTGTCCAGCTCAAGCACTTACAACCACATTTCTGCAACTCACTGAATGACTCAACCTTGTTCAGTCACTTCGTGTCCCAACTCATGCAAAGGGTCACACACACACTCTTGCCTTCCCCCACTCACTACTGAAACTATAGTTATCTGTGTGTCTGACCTCTATTGTCACTGACCTGCCTCTGTATCTCCACTCCGACCTTTGACCCCTGTACGCTCTCGCTTCCGTAACTCGAACTCTGCATCTGTGTTCTTCTCAGAGGCCTTCAGGATCTCCAAGCATCCAGATTCTGAATCCCCCACCGCATATGGACACAGAGGATCGAGTCACTCTTTTCAAATCCATCCATTCTACCTTCTACCATTCTCAACTCGATCGCTCCTCTCAAAAACAAAACATCCAAACCAAATCCTTGCCAAGCCTCAGCAACCACACCCGAACCCTAAGGAGAGAGTGCTGAAAACCACAATGGAAATGTAAAACTAACAAATTACGAGTCCTGTACGACATTATGAGAGAACAAATGATTAAATATCAGTTGTCAGTTAAGGCAGCTGGAGCGTCTTTCTTCTCTAATCTTATCTCCAAGCATCACCGTAACCCCGGGACACGGTTTAATGTCATCAGTTCAGTCATCAACCACAAGAATTCCTCACTATTGTGTGAAGAATTCTTCTCATTCTTTACCCAGAAAGTTGAGAACAGAAAGGCAACAGATCTGCACCTACCAGATCTGTCTGTTTCTCTCGGCTCGTCTCCCCTACCATTCCTGGAAAAGTCAGTTTCCAACATGAAACCTTCCACTCCTCCCTCTGACGCTCTCCCCACTTCATGTTTTTATGTTTTTAAAGAAGTCTCTGGCATTGTCAGCCCTTCCATTCAGTCTATCAACAGCTCTCTGGCTTCTGTCCAACAGTCCAAACCCTCCTGAAGAGACCCGACCCAGATCCCTCGACCCCAACAGCTACAGGCCCATATCAAAACTGCTATTTCTTTTAAAAATGTTAGTTTCAGTCAGTTTCAGTCAGTCAGCACAACAATCAAACAGCAGAAAACATGAAGATAAAGACAGAGAGAGACAGAGAGAGAGAGAGAGAGAGAGAGAGAGAGAGAGGTGTAGATATGCCTCTCATTTTTTTGCTCTTTTATTAGATCCATCTGAACTCAACAGACCAGATATAGTTTGGTATCTGCTCCCTTCATCAATCCACAGCTGATCATCAATCCCTGCTATTGATCCACAGCTGACTGTCTCCAGACAGCGTGAATGTTTAGCTGAATCTGATGTGGTTTCATCTGTTTTACAGGAAGGTGAATACAGATGCCAAACAGAAAAATACCAGACAAACAGAATCCAGTCTAACACGATTCTGAGGTCTGACTGACATGAACAGCTGGACCGGTTTGAGTGTTTAGTTAGTTAGTTAGTTAGTTAGTTAGTTAGTTAGTTTATTGTCCCGAACTGTACATCATAAGGAGAACCAACAATGCACTTTACACACATCATCACACAACAATACCAGGCAGTAACAATAAGGTATAACACAGCAGCACATAAACAACATAAAAAGACAAGACTCATAGTTCCCTCAGCGAGTCTCCCTGTTTCGGGCTGCTATGGTTTCATTCCGTTAGTTTTGTTTCTCAGCAGCGTCTCTACATCATTAAAAAGTTTTTAGTTTCCAGTCTGCAGAGGAGAGAAAATCCCCTGAAGCGGTGATTTCTCCTCCTGCTGCGGGCAGGCGGCGACCCGCCCAGCGGCCTGGCTCTCTGCCCGTTCCGCTCTGTAGTGTACATCCACACCGAACTCCATTTAAAAATGTTGTACTTTAATGTCGCCTTGCTCATCGGCAAAATGCAGACCTGCTAGAACAGGACTTAAAATATTTTCTACATTTTTGGTGTGTTCTGGTAGATTCGGCATAGAAGTGATAGAGGTGAACAGCTCTTTATTCCAATAAATTTTCAACATTTAGAAGTGGTTTCCACAGCTCTGCACGGTGTAGTTTGGGGGAAGGAGATTGTCGGAACAGGCGAACCAGATCTAAAATTTTAGAGTTTCTTAAAATAAGTAATACTTGGTGTATTGGATGCATGCCGAATGGAAGAGCGGATTCTATTTATTAGTAAACCAGCTTAAGTCCGGTTCTGCCAGGTCTCTAGTGTTCCCGAAGAGCAAGGAAACATTAAACTGACAGACTTTTAAAAGCAGTTTGGCTCACAAACTGGCTGACTGGCACCAGAGAGCTGACAGCACAACAAATCTCCTCATTTCAGCATCACATCACTGAGAAACACTCAGATCAGCGCAGGTAAACTCTCACTGAAAATTAATTCAGTTTAATAACAAACAGCCAGTTTGTTATTAAACGGTTGGAAGTGAAAACAGCGAGAGAACATCACATTTATTCAGACTGATTCTTACCGTAGTAACTGATCCGGACCTCAGCTCGGTAAAAACTGTTATTGTCTGGAAGTCCCGGTTCGGGTTCAGGTTCAGACAGACTGAAACTTTCCGAAACTTTCTCTGTGTGTAAACCTCCAGGCTGTCCTCTCTCACGTCCGCTCCGCCTGGATGATATGGGCGGGTCGGAGCTGTACCAGCCTCCACATCTGTGTGTGTGTGTGTGTGTGTGTGTGTGTGTGTGTGTGCACACGCGCGCTCACACACACACACACACACACACACACACACACACACACACACACACACACACACACACACACACACACATCAGTTTGTTTGAATGATCTTCCCCAGTCTTAATGTAAAGTCTAATCTAATCTAATTCTTCTTTTCCCATTTCACTCACATATTGACTGTGTCCATGAAGAAAATAATTTTAAATAATATTTTTTTGCATGATATCTCAAAACATAAATTTTTTGACAAAATGTTGAATTTGGCTGTCATGTACACAATGGAAGTCAGTGTGAAATTGGAGCATTTTCAAATGTCTATATTTCCTTAATAGTTTGACTAATAACTAAGTTATTTTCAAAGATTTTAAGAATTGTTTATATAAAGTGCCTTGATTTGCAGAATTGTATCTTCAATACTGAATTTGTGAAAATTATTTGAATTTTGACCTTATTGTCAAGCAAAGCAGACAAGAAAAAAAGTTTATAGCCTGAAGCTGCAGCTCCTTCCTTCCCTCCTTCCTTCCTTGCTCCCTTCCTTCCTTCCTTCCTACATTCTTTCCATCCTTCATTCCTTGTATTCTTGCCTACTTGTTGATTCCTTCTTTCATTGTTTCTTTTTTGTTTTCTTTCCTTCCTGCATTGTTTCTTTACTCCTTTGTGTCCTTGTCTCCTTTCCTTCATCTCGCTGCCTTGCTGAAGGGCAGCTGGACTGTGTGTCTCGTTCATTTCCTCTGCCCAGATTTTCTCAGCCTGGATTCGAACCTGCGACCTTCTGGTCCCGTTCCCCCTCCTATAACCTCCAACACACTCAGCACTCCACTGCTCTACTGTAGAGAAACAGATGAAAACAGCCAGATCAGTGCTGCAGTGTTTTATTGAGGATGTTTTCCTGGTTTAACTGACATGAAGTGATTATTGATTGGAGATTTTCATGCAGGTTCGTCAGTCCAATAAACACAAAGTCTCTGCATCTAATAGCATTTACCACCAAAACTAACAGAACC
The DNA here is from genome assembly GCF_048128805.1 of Centroberyx gerrardi. Taxonomy (NCBI): domain Eukaryota; kingdom Metazoa; phylum Chordata; class Actinopteri; order Beryciformes; family Berycidae; genus Centroberyx; species Centroberyx gerrardi. The sequence continues at coordinate 28,505,998 of NC_136014.1, forward strand.
GCTGACTGATGACTGACTACATATTATTTGATTAATGTAATAAATTATTAGTTGTATGTCACCAAACTAGCACAGAGGGAACTTTCTGGTGTTAAAATCTGGTGGTTTCTGCTTGATCTTTGCTCTCCATTACAATGCTAAAAACTACAAGCTCATGGACTTGCAGGCTGAGCAGAGTGCCAAACCTGCTGAATACACAACTGACACCTGTACTTTAATGAAGCTGTACAGAGTAATGCATGGCCGTGACTAAGTAACGCATGGAAACGTCTTATGAAGACATGGGAAGGAGATCTTTGTGCTGTTAGCAGAAGGCGGATCGTGGTCCAGCAGCAGGTGGAGTTAGTCGCTGGCATCAATTACAGGCCGGCTTGTCAACATCAGCATCCAGGATGAAGACGTCCGTAGAGATTTGATACGTCAGGTTCCTCCAGTTTAGGATGTTCCCGGGTCGGAAGAATCCTCTGTTCATGTAGGATCTGATCTCACATGGAGAGATGACGTGGTCCCACAGGTGGAGGTCCGTCAGATCTCCTTCAAACGACTGCTGAGGGTCGAAGCCGCCTCCGAAGGCGTCCTGCTCCTGACCCACCATGATGCTCATGTCGCCTGACACCGGGAGTTCAGATCCAAGAAGCTTCAGGTTGCTGCGTTTCCCGTTCAGCCACAGCTGGGTCAACCGAGTCCGCGAGTCCCAGGTCCAGCAGACCGAGTTCCACCCCAAGGTGTTTCCCGGAAACCCGTGGAAGGAGAACTCCCCTCTGCCCGCGTGTGCTCCGTAACTCGCTTCGGAGTTCTTCGTCAGCGCGAGACTGTTGGCGAAGTCGCGGGTCGCCAAGGACAAGAGCACCTGCATGCGGGTCAGATGGGAGTAGAAGCGGAGGCAGTTGGTCATGGCGGAGATCTCGGCGGTGTCGGCTTGAAGAACGACGTGCGGCTTGGAAGCGGCTGCAGGATCGTTAGGGAAGGTGAACTGTTTCCCTGTCAGGTCTGTGTAAGGGAAAAGAGGAAGAGCGTCACTCACTAAAAAGGATTTATCACTTTCAACATCTAGTTTGGGACAACGCACATCGGTGTTTCTTAAAGGATCAGTTCACTGATTTAGTTCCTCTATATAACTCCTCTCTTCCTGCTGTAGCTCTTGGATCCACAGACAGTATTGTCTGTAGCTGTTGGACCCACAGACAGTATTGTCTGTAGCTCTTAGACCCACAGACAGTATTGTCTGTAGCTGTTGGACCCACAGACAGTATTGTCTGTAGCTGTTGGACCCACAGACAGTCTTGTCTCCAGTCAGCTGTCAGTTGAAGCTCCGCTGCCTCTTGCTGCAACAACGAGTCCAAACTGTTTGTCAGAATATTCCAGAAAGCGTCTGTGTCTCCACAGAGTCGAGAGGAAACAGACTCAGTTCCAGGAAACCACAGAACTATTTTTCTCTGCGCAGCACAGAGCGCTGTGGGGTGAAAGGCGGTTCCCGGCGGAGCGATCCGGTTCCGGACGGTCGGGTCGGATCGTAAACAGTAGAGTTCGGTAGAAGACGATCCGCTGAGTGGAAACGGTCGGTGCCGCCGCTTTCCGGGCCGCGGAGAGAAATACGTCGGTCGCTCTCCGGATCGTTTTCACAAACGACTTTTCTGGAATATTCTGACAAACAGTTTGGACTCGTTGTTGCAGCGAGAGGCAGCGGAGCTTCAACTGACAGCTGACTGGAGACAAGACTGTCTGTGGGTCCAACAGCTACAGACAATACTGTCTGTGGGTCCAACAGCTACAGACAAGACTGTCTGTGGGTCCAACAGCTACAGGAGGAAGAGAGGAGTTATATAGAGGAACAGTATCACAGAACTGATCCTTTAATAGACAAGGAGAGTGAATTCAGCAGATATCTCATGTTGACCAGACATTATCAGGACGACCTTTAGTCTCTGCAGTATTTCCTGTGGACACAAACTGGCGTCCTTTGTTCAGCTGACAGAATGCCAACACCTGAGGGGTTTTTGGGAGATGACTTGGATGAGGATTTGATTGTGGTTCTCTGGTAAAACTAATGGACAGGTAAATTCTTGTCCATGGTAAAAATAATGAGTACATCCCGTAACACCTCTCCTCTAAATTAAAACCCTATTACAAGCCTGGGCAAAGCTAGTGCCGAGCACAGAGGAAGGCAATGAACTTTATCTAAAACTATGTGATGTGTTTGTTCTTGCTTGTGTTTATCTGCATTTACACCCTTTAGTAAAACACTCTGTGGTAAACCTGTTTGATTAAAAAGACTAATCATACATAAGTCCAAAATCACAAAACGTATCCTTTAAAGCTGCTTGAGTCCAGATTTGACTGTAAAATATTAAAGCTGCAGAAGTCCCGATTCTCCTCCTGACCGCAGATACTGAAAACAGTCTGGAAACCATTTGATTGTTTAATTGTTTTTTTGTTTTTTTTGTAAACAAATTCAGCATTTAAAGGTCTAATGCTGGGTGGTGTCACCCTGGCTAAAAGAGCTACTAACCCACCCAAAATCATTTTAATATCATGAGATTCAGTGGAGAGTTTTAGTGTCCCATGATGGTCTACATGTTGTTTCAGAGGCTTTTCCACCCGGACAAGAACAAACTTCTGGGGGAAACACTGAATATTTTGGATTTTTCGGCATGGAAACCAGTTAAATTTTAAAGATATTGAATATTGGTTATCAGTATCGGCCTTCCGAAGCCTTTATCAGTCGACCCCCGCCTCACCTCGGACCTCGGCGTGTCCGGCGGTCCAGAGAAGGACGGACAGCAGCAGCGTCTTCGTCTCCATGATGCCGAAAATATCAAATCAACCAAAGACAGGAACTCTTCTTCTCCGCCTGCGGACGGACAGCCGGTCCTCCGGACAGGTCAGAGTGGGCGGAGCCTGTCTCTTCAGCAGCTGGGACGGTTTCACAGCAAACAGTGCACGGTTCATCTGAGCGGACTTTGAGCCGCCGGGTTTGTTTTGACTGGTCCTGAATCTCAGCAGGAACCTTCAGACCTTCAGACAGTTTCCAGAAGCTGCAACATGCATCTGATCCTCAACATCCACACATGAAAGAGTGAGTCAAGCTTCGCCATGTTTATTGTTTACAACCGTCTCTGCAGAAGCCCCGCCCCTCTGTTGATCTGACTGGACAACAACTACCAACTAAACAACAACTAGAGGCCTCAGCTGCTGAAAACACTGTGCTGTTCTGTTCTACTGTTCTGTTCTACTGTTCTGTTCTGTTCTGTTCTACTGTTCTGTTCTACTGTTCTGTTCTGTTCTGTTCTACTGTTCTGTTCTGTTCTACTGTTCTGTTCTACTGTTCTGTTCTGTTCTGTTCTACTGTTCTGTTCTGTTCTGTTCTGTTCTACTGTTCTGTTCTGTTCTACTGTTCTGTTCTACTGTTCTGTTCTGTTCTACTGTTCTGTTCTGTTCTGTTCTACTGTTCTGTTCTGTTCTGTTCTACTGTTCTGTTCTACTGTTCTGTTCTGTTCTGTTCTGTTCTACTGTTCTGTTCTGTTCTGTTCTGTTCTGTTCTACTGTTCTGTTCTGTTCTACTGTTCTGTTCTACTGTTCTGTTCTGTTCTGTTCTGTTCTACTGTTCTGTTCTACTGTTCTGTTCTGTTCTGTTCTGTTCTGTTCTACTGTTCTGTTCTGTTCTGTTCTACTGTTCTGTTCTACTGTTCTGTTCTACTGTTCTGTTCTGTTCTGTTCTGTTCTGTTCTACTGTTCTGTTCTGTTCTGTTCTACTGTTCTGTTCTGTTCTGTTCTACTGTTCTGTTCTGTTCTGTTCTGTTCTGTTCTGCTCTACTGTTCTGTTCTGTTCTGTTCTACTGTTCTGTTCTACTGTTCTGTTCTGTTCTGTTCTGTTCTGTTCTACTGTTCTGTTCTGTTCTGTTCTACTGTTCTGTTCTACTGTTCTGTTCTGTTCTGTTCTGTTCTACTGTTCTGTTCTACTGTTCTGTTCTGTTCTGTTCTGTTCTGTTCTACTGTTCTGTTCTACTGTTCTGTTCTGTTCTGTTCTGTTCTGTTCTACTGTTCTGTTCTACTGTTCTGTTCTACTGTTCTGTTCTGTTCTACTGTTCTGTTCTGTTCTGTTCTACTGTTCTGTTCTACTGTTCTGTTCTGTTCTGTTCTACTGTTCTGTTCTGTTCTGTTCTGTTCTGTTCTGTTCTGTTCTACTGTTCTGTTCTGTTCTGTTCTACTGTTCTGTTCTACTGTTCTGTTCTGTTCTGTTCTACTGTTCTGTTCTGTTCTGTTCTACTGTTCTATTCTGTTCTGTTCTGTTCTGTTCTGTTCTGTTCTGTTCTGTTCTGTTCTACTGTTCTGTTCTGTTCTGTTCTACTGTTCTGTTCTACTGTTCTGTTCTGTTCTGTTCTACTGTTCTGTTCTGTTCTGTTCTACTGTTCTATTCTGTTCTGTTCTGTTCTGTTCTACTGTTCTGTTCTGTTCTACTGTTCTGTTCTGTTCTGTTCTGTTCTACTGTTCGGTTCTGTTCTGTTCTGTTCTGTTCTGTTCTACTGTTCTGTTCTGTTCTGTTCTGTTCTGTTCTGTTCTGTTCTGTTCTACTGTTCGGTTCTGTTCTGTTCTACTGTTCTGTTCTGTTCTACTGTTCTGTTCTGTTCTGTTCTGTTCTACTGTTCTGTTCTGTTCTACTGTTCTGTTCTACTGTTCTGTTCTACTGTTCTGTTCTGTTCTACTGTTCTGTTCTACTGTTCTGTTCTACTGTTCTGTTCTGTTCTGTTCTACTGTTCTGTTCTACTGTTCTGTTCTGTTCTACTGTTCTGTTCTACTGGTCTGGTCTGGTCTGGTCTGTTCTGTTCTGGTCTGTTCTGCAGTTTGATTTAATCAAAGCTGCTGTTGACTGTAGGAGTTTATCTGCAGGTGTGGAACCAGATTAGAACCAGCAGTTTGATCTGAGTTGTAAATATTTGATTTGTCACGCTCAGACTGAACTGCTGAATTCACAAAATCAGATTTAGAATCAATTAATTTGAATAATTAAATGAAGTTGTAGCTAGTTGCTAAGTTGCTAGTTTGCTTTTCCTTAGTGACACGATCTGAACTGAGAAAACTGAATTGGAAGTTATAGTTCAAAGTTACATTCGTGATGTGTGTGTGTGTGTGTGTGTGTGTGTGTGTGTGTGTACTGACGGATGGCGCATGCAGAGTCAGCATGACACACAGCGACTCTGCAGGGGAAATAATTAAATTCCCACCTCAGTAAAGACTGGTTTGTAAAACAATGACTTGGTTGTAGTGTTTTGTAATACTTTGCATGACTGTATACAACTGCAGCCCACAGTCATGCTTTCCTGTTTTAAAAATGAGTTAAACAGCGCCCTCTGCTGTATAAATACCAGTAGTGTCACAAAATGGAATTAAACAGCAACAGCGCCCTCTGCTGACCAGCAGCACTGTAACATCCTGCTGGACAGTGGATCATGTTGTAAGTTCAGTATTAAAGCTCCACATCATGTAAACAGGACTCCCTCTCCTCTGTGATGATAAAGGAGTTGGATGTGTATCTAAACATGGTGAAAGCATCAAAACTAAATCCACACAATCCATATTAGAAAAGCGAGCCTCTAAACGAGCCGTTTGGACTTCCGTAACTTTGTGGCGTCACAAAGGTTCGCTCATTATCATTTCTGTAAGAAATAATAGACTAACAAAGTGTTTTTTTCAAAGCGGTCGAGCGGTCGTCATCATTTATTACCGGAGAGTTTTCCCTACCTGTAGCCGCCGGGCCGCGGCGTCTCACGTTTCGCTCTCGAAACGGTTAGCCAATCAGAACGGAGGGTCGTTAATATTAATGAGCCTTATGAAAAAATGAACGTGGAGAAATGGATTGAGAGTGTTTTTGGTTCATGACACCACACACACAGCTTTGAATGGACAGAAAGACACAAAATAAACGTAAAATAAAATAAACAAAAGTTGTGTATTTCAGATTTTTATTTTTGTATCCCCCTTTTTTTCATATGGTAGAGAAAGAGACTGGGTGTTTGGGTCAGTTGGGAGATTTCAATCTATTTTCTTCAATGTCTTCGTCTGTTTTGTTTCTGTATAAGAACTGATATATTCAGTTTTCATTTGAACTTGCTAAATACAGAAATGTATTATCCTCCCACCTGTTTATAAAAATATTTTACAAACTAATATAACTAATATCAAATTATTACTGAAAAAAAACAAAGTAGGACTGTAACAAAAATAAATGTAACAGCGCCCTCTGCTGACTAAACAGTAACAAAGCTGAACTGACTGAATGTTGAGTGTGTCTGGAGATGTGGCAGCACACACACACACACACACACACACACACCCTCTCTCTCTCTCTCTCTCTCTCTCTCTCTCGTCTTATATCCTAAAATTGTTCTTGTGTTGTTGTTGTTGTTGTTGTTGTCTGTAGATGTGGTTTGTTCTCTTCTGTCCTGTTTGTTAAAAACATTTTACAAATACATTTCATTTGATTTGAAATGAAAGAAGCCTGTTTTCATCTCACTGCAGGTCGACTGAAACAGGATGTTTATCCAGACAGACAGGTGGAGGCTCTTTATTTACATTTGAACATTTACTCTGTTCAACAGCCAGAAAGTATTAATATTATAAATATTAATCATGGTGAGTTACAGGAGGATCTGGTTCCAGCCAGGGGAATACAGACTCTCTGAATTCCCAGCAGGCGGTCTGTCCCTGAAGGGGACGCCTGAAGACTCTCAATTCAATTCAAGCTGCTTTATTGGCATGAAATACAAAAGTACTTATCGCCAAAGCAAAGTCAACAAATTCAAATTCAAATAACAGTAATCAAACTTAAATATACAACTGATATGTCAGCAAATATGCAACAATTAATTAACAGTCAATCAATTTCTATAAATATTTGACAGTGTCTCCTGTCTGAGACAGACTGGGCTGCAAGGGAAACTCTTTTTTCTCTCCTAGAAGGTTTTGGAGTTTTTCATTTGTTGGGAGGTTTTCAGAATCTGTGCATATTGTTTTGAATTTGGGACGTAAAGATCTCTGATTCCTGCTTCATTTGCACAGTGCAAGAGGAAGGTCAGATCTGTCTCCTCCTCTGCCTGAGCAGAGTGAACACAGCCGCTCCGCTCTGGGTTGCCAGGTCTGTCTGTCTGTCTGTCCTCTCTGGGTTGCCAGGTCTGCCGGTGTCAGCCTGTTTCTACAGCCAGGCTGTGTTCACTGAGTCTGTGTCTGGTCAAGGTTTTCCTCAGTTTAGGATCAGTCACACTGGTCAGGTAATCTGCCAATGTGTCTGTCTGTTCCAATATGTTTCATATTTTTCTTTTTGTTTGGTTATAAATTGGTTGGGCCGAATTAACTGTAAGTTTTTTTGCAGTGCAGTAAAGCTGTAATGCAGCTCGTCACCACATGGCGGCAGTGTTTTCATTAGAGTTGTATGAGAAAGCAGATGAGGAGAGCGATGGGAACTTCAACAGCAAAGTAATAATAAAAATAAAGATTTTCCTCAACATGGATCTACTTTAAAACACATTATTATTTACAGACAGCTCAGTCTCCATCAGCTTCCTGACTGAACCAGCTGGATCAGATTGATGATTTAAAAAGTTTTCAGCATCTTAAATCCACAAACCTTCACACAGTCAGATAACATGTTAGTTTATATAGAAAGAGACAGACAGAGGATGAGAGGATGAGACAGTGAATCTGAACTGACTCCTGATCTTACACAACATCCACCCACTAACATACAGTCAGCGTGTGTCATACATGTTTGGTCCCTGATGCAACATCACAACCTGTTTTAATTACATCCGCTCTGCAGCAAATCACTGAGAGAAGCAGAGTTTCAACATCAGATTCAACTCTTACTCTTTATTTATTTTTATTTTACTTGGTGATTAAAGTGATTCTTGGTTCATCGTTGTGAGTTTTGGTTGAACAGAACTCAACTGTCCGTCAAGCTCATTTCTGATTGATGAGACCTGAGAGACGTTCACCAGCTGCCAGCGACACAGCAGCTGTTTAAAGTTCTGTTTATCTGCAGTTTTTCTTCTCAAAATGCTCCAGCAGCAAACTCAAGTCTCATGAGAGTTTATATTTTCTTGAAGCAGCATCATGAAGGAGTTCCTCGGCTCTGGATCCTGTCCATCACCTGCAGAACCTCCTCCAGGAGCGAGGGGCCCAGGTCCAGGTTCAACACGAAGGAAGGCTCCTCCTCCACCGCTGGATCTGAGGCCACGTCCCGTTCCAGAACCTCCGTCTTCATCCTCAGCCCTCCTTCCTCCTCCTCCTCCCCCACCTGAACCTCCTCCTGAACCTGAGGAACCTCCTGCTGAACCTGAGGAACCTCCTCCTGAACCTTAGGAACCTCCTTCTGGACCTGAGGAACCTCCTGCTGAACCTGAGGAACCTTCTCCTCCTCCGCAGCATCCAGCAGCGGCAGGGAGTGACACTTCTTGTGCCCGGCCGTGCGGAGCGTCCCGGGCCGGCTGAGGGCGTCCGGCGCCCCCAGGCCCTCTGAGGCGAGGAGGCGGGGGGGTTTGGGCGGGGGGGTGAGGTCAGAGGTCGCGGTAAGGAACAGGTCCTGGTGGCTCTGGGAGCCGTGCAGGACGAGGCCGCCGCCCCGCTGGAAGGCCGACAGGTCGCCGAAGGCGTCGCCCCGGGCGTCCAGGCCGATGTGCGACAGGTGGCGGAAGTCGCCCAGCGGGAGGCTGATCATGTTGACGGACAGAAGGTCGCCGCGCCGCTTCGGCTTCCGGGACAAACGCATGGTGGCCGACTTCAGGTAGGAGGCGGTCTTCAGAGGCATCGCACCTCCGGGCTGAAGGTCCAACACACTGACTGAAGGTGTGTGATGTGAAGAAGAAGAAGTAGAAGAAGAAGAAGAAGAAGAAGAAGAAGAAGAAGTCCAGAGGCTCTCAGTCCTGAAACAGAAAAGAAACACACTGAGTGAACTGGTTTCATTCATCTGAACTGGGATCTGTGGTGTTGGACTGGTTTTCAGTCCAGTTCAGTTCAGTTTAATGATCAATTAATAGCCAGAGAACAGCAGCATAAAACCAACATCAGCATAAAATAAACAACAAACACCAAACATGATGATCACAAACTGGAGGAGCGACCAATAAATTCAGGATTCAACTGGAGGATTAACAAGAGGAATTATAATCCCACTTTTCTGTTAAATTGTTTCTCGCATCCTGTATTGACGCTTTAAATTCATATTTTTTTTCATATTCTCATATTTTCTAATTTTTCTATATTCCAGAGATGTATTTTTCTTTAATTTCATAGGCTACTGCATATATTCTCATTTTTGTATTTTTTTTAGTTTTTTTTTTACATTTTCCATTAATATCTTCATCAGCTGTCCTCCTCACGCTGCGTATGTGCTGTAACTTAGTTGGTTCTGTTTAAAATCCACAATTTGCTCTGTTCTTATTTATATGACATTTCTATGTATCCAGTGGCCCAGTTTCAACACAGGAATTATTGAAGTTTGATCTTATCTGATCTAAAATTCCTCATGTTGAACATCCTTTGTCATGCTAATTATAATAATATGTACCAACTGCATTCCAGGTAGAGATGTTTCCATATAAGGTTTGGAAGCTGCAGGAGAACATAAAGAACCGGTTCTACCAGAACAACAAAACACTGACAAACACCGACTGACAGTCTGTGAGTCTGAAGCACAGACAAACACAGAGCGGGAAAGTTACTAAAACATTTACTCAAGTACTGAACTTCAGTACTTCTCTTTACTTGAAGTACTGGCTCTTTACTTGAAGTACTGGCTCTTTACTTGAAGTACTGGCTCTTTACTTGACTTGTTGACAACACATCATGTGATGTCAACAAGTCAACAGTGTTCATTTCATATATTTGTGTGAGATCCGGTTCGATTCGTTCAAACAAGTTAAAACACTTGAAGCTTCCAAGTCATCGTGTTCTTCCTCTTCTTCAGAAATGAGGTGGAGGCGACATCAAAGTGAAGTTCAGTCATGATTCACTGGTTTTAAAGTGGATAACGGTGTTTAGAAAACATAATAAAACATAACAGATGACTGGACCGGTGCCTGGACCGGTGACTGGACCGGTGACTGGACCGGTGACTGTACCGGTGACTGTACCGGTGACTGGACCGGTGAGTGGACCAGTGACTGTACCGGTGACTGGACCGGTGACTGGACCGGTGAGTGGACCGGTGAGTGGACCGGTGCCTGGACCGGTGAGTGGACCTGTGAGTGGACCGGAGACTGGACCGGTGACTGGACCGGTGACTGGACCGGTGCCTGGACCGGTGACTGGACCGATGAGTGGACCGGTGACTGGACCGGTGACTGGACCGGTGCCTGGACCGGTGAGTGGACCGGTGACTGGACCGGTGACTGTACCGGTGCCTGGACCGGTGACTGGACCGGTGACTGGACCGGTGAGTGGACCGGAGACTGGACCGGTGACTGGACCGGTGAGTGGACCTGTGAGTGGACCGGTGACTGTACCGGTGACTGGACCGGTGAGTGGACCAGTGACTGTACCGGTGACTGGACCGGTGACTGGACCGGTGAGTGGACCGGTGAGTGGACCGGTGCCTGGACCGGTGACTGGACCGGTGAGTGGACCTGTGAGTGGACCGGAGACTGGACCGGTGACTGGACCGGTGACTGGACCGGTGCCTGGACCGGTGACTGGACCGATGAGTGGACCGGTGACTGGACCGGTGACTGGACCGGTGCCTGGACCGGTGAGTGGACCGGTGACTGGACCGGTGACTGTACCGGTGCCTGGACCGGTGACTGGACCGGTGACTGGACCGGTGAGTGGACCGGAGACTGGACCGGTGACTGGACCGGTGAGTGGACCTGTGAGTGGACCGGAGACTGGACCGGTGACTGGACCGGTGACTGGACCGGTGCCTGGACCGGTGCCTGGACCGGTGACTGGACCGATGAGTGGACCGATGAGTGGACCGGTGACTGGACCGATGAGTGGACCGATGAGTGGACCGGTGACTGGACCGATGAGTGGACCGGTGACTGGACCGGTGACTGGACCGATGAGTGGACCGGTGACTGGACCGGTGAATGGACCGGTGAATGGACCGGTGACTGGACCGGTGACTGGACCGGTGACTGGACCGGTGAGTGGACCGGTGACTGGACCGATGAGTGGACCGATGAGTGGACCTGTGAGTGGACCTGTGAGTGGACCGGTGACTGGACCGGTGCCTGGACCGGTGACTGGACCGGTGAGTGGACCGGTGAGTGGACCGGTGACTGGACCGGTGCCAGTTTCTCTGTCCTTCACTGCAGCTTGGAGATCATGTCAACAGTTGAAAGATCTTGACAAGCAGCTTACAACACTACAGTAAACATCTTGTCCTCTAACAGGGAAAGTTAAGAGCAGCAGAGTTAATGATTGACTGCTGAATGTTTTCCATGCTGCTGAGTCTCTTTATCTGTCAGCTGATAGCAGCTCAGTATCTGCAGCTTTAACTCCATCAGCTGCAGTTTGTGTCCTTCAGCGTCTGAGCTGCAGCAGGCGAGTGCCGACCGGCCGCTCCGCATTCCTCTGTGATTAAATATTGAAGAGGTGGGGGGGGGGGGGGGGGGGGGGGTCATATTTCCCACCAGGGAAACACCCAGGACTCTGTTTAACACATTTACATTCCAGTCATTCATCTGTAGAGTTATGTAGACGTGCAGGAGAGTTACAGGTGGAGTTACAATAGAGTTACAGTAGAGTATCCTTTACCTGTCCTACCTAACATCCTTCACCTGTCCTACCTGACATCCTTCACCTGTCCTACCTGACATCCTTTACCTGTCCTACCTGACATCCTTTACCTGTCCTACCTGACATCCTTTACCTGTCCTACCTGACATCCTTTACCTGTCCTACCTTACATCCTTTACCTGTCCTACCTGACATCCTTTACCTGTCCTAACTCTCCTTCTTGTCCTTCTAAAACTCTCTGTCTGAATGTCTGAGTCGACCCAGCCACATTCCTTTGTCAGGTGTACAGAATTACAGTTGAGTTACAGTTGAGTTACAGTTGAGTACAGTTGAGGTACAGTTGAGTTACAGTTGAGTTACAGTTGAGTTACAGTTGAGTTACAGTTGAGTTACAGTTGAGTTACAGTTGAGTTACAGTTGAGTTACAGTAGAATTACAGTAGAGTTTGAACTTGACTCGCTTCTCGACTCGCAACATTTTTTAAGACTTTCCTGATGAAAGGCAGGTGATCTGACATGATTCATATCTGAGAAGTGACAGCGTTCAGATTTGTCTCCTCCGTAGCTTCAGAAACTCACCTGTCCGTCTCCAGGAGGTCAGGAAGCAGCTCTGCTCTGATCCAGTAGATCCAGTAGATCAATCCATCAATAGATCAATAGATTTCTGTTTGGTCTGTTAACTCTCCAGACTGAGAACTGACTGCAGCTCTACACACTGACACACACCTTGTCAGCACACCTGAGCCTCCAGGTGGCTGTTACCTGAGACTGATAAACCTCTGGCTCCGCCCCCTGCCTCGTCAGTCAGGGGTGTGTGTGTGTGTGTGTGTGTGTGTGTGTGTGTGTGTGTGTGTGTGTGCTCCTTTCCTGGTAAGTACACTAAACATCCAGGAATTAGTCTTGGAGGAGGAGGAAGAGGAGGAGGAGGAGGAGGAAGAGGAGGAGGAGGAGGAAGAGGAGGAGGAGGACACATCCGGTCCATTTAGGAACAAACCTTTCATGCACATATTTTATTAATAGATAGATATAGATAAACTACTTATAATATAAGTATTGATTAATTGTAGTCAAACCTGAGAATAAGAGTGAAAGTGAGTCTGAACAGCAGTCTGTCACAGAGAGAGGCAGACAGACAGGGCCAGGCAGTAAATTCAATTATTAATTAATTATTATTTGTATTAATATTAATCTTTTGCTAAATGAAGTTGAGCTGCCATCTTGTTGGCAGTTTTTAGACGTCAGTTTTTTTGGTTGGAGTTTTTTTATGTTTTGTTTGTCATTTTTGGGAGGTTGGGATTGTTTTATTTAACTTTTTGCTTTAATGTTTGTATTTTTTTGGTTGGAGATTTTTTATTTTTTATTTTGGTTGGCTGGCCTGACAAACTTTCATTTTTCCAGAGAAAATGTTTGAAAGTTAATAAAATGTTAAAACCAAAAGAATTTCCAGTTTCTTCATCATTGCACTTTTTGTGTTTGTATTTGTGCACTTTTCTTTACACCAGTATTTTCTCATTTATTTGTATTTTTATTTTTTTGCCCGTCACAGATGAGCTGTTCTCTAATCAGTAGAAATAAATTCCTCTTCTCAGTATTTCTTCTATCTTCCTTTTCTTTATAATCTTTTATACTCACTTCATAGAACCTTCACGGTGCTGTAAAGTTCCAAAGTTCCAAACCAGCAGCCTTAACAAAATGTAGAAATAAAGAAACACACTGGTTTCTGTATTGTGATTCATCAGCAGGTTTCTTCAGCGAGTGACAAAGCTCAGAGGAATGTGAAGACTGTGGAGAACGTTCCTCAGTAATGTTCCTCGGTAATGTTCCTCAGTAATGTTCCTCAGTTATGTTCCTCAGTAATGTTCCTCAGTAATGTTCCTCAGTAGTTCCTCAGTATGACAGATGACAGGATCCAGTCAGCTGGTGGAGCGGAACGTTCCCCCTGTCAGACTCAGAAACCTGCTGCACTGACCTTTGACCTGAGAATGAGGAAGCTGCTTCTTCCAGGACCGATGAAGAGCCGGAGGATGATCGGGGTTCAAGTTCATTCTGACTAATCCGTTTCAACTTTGAAACTGTTTTTAAACTGTTTGGCTTGAAAATGATTAAAGAAACCAGCAGGAAACAAACAGCTGCTGTCAGACTGTCAGTCCTGAAGCATCAGAAGTGCATCAGTAGAAGAGAGTAGAAGCAGCTGGTTTCTACTGTAGCAGACACACTGAACCCAGCAGCAGGCCCGACACACGGCCTCTCTGCTGGGTCAGTGCTGTGGCGCCACCCAGTGGTGAAGAGAGGAAACTGCATCTCATATTGTGTTTAAATCAGATATGACTCTCTCATCCAGAGCCACTTCCAATGAGTGTATCAGAATAATAATAATAATATTTCTCAACAGAGAACCTCACTGTAGAAACCCTCCATCTTTCAGCCTGAAACCAAGAGAAACATTCTGCAGTGAGGAGAGATAACTCCACTTGTCTCCAATGCAGCTTCACTTGTTTCAGGAGTTTTCTAGAACAGAGTGTCAGTCTGTTGAAACCAGTCAGAATAAGGCAGATCACTGCACTGCTGTCAAGGAAATGACTCTTGATTCTACTAAATTCTTCAAACAAGTTGATTTGCATTGGAAACAAGAGAAATTATCTAACAACACTGGCAGATTTGGATTTTAGGACTCAATAATAAACTAAATCAGCTGGTGCTAACACCGGTCTATCTTCAACATCTAATGAAAGGAGAAGATCTTGCAATGCCAAACTTAATTTCAGGTGAATTACATGACCTTTGACCTGGTCTCCCTGCAGGCTGCAGTCTGTCTGTCTGTCTTCTGTCCTCTGACAGTAACTTGACCTGAGCTGACCTGCAGCAGATATCACAGTTCAGCCCTCTGCCTGGTGTCGATGATGTGAAGTGGCAGATAAAGTCAGACTGGATGGTTCCTGTAGCTGAAGCTCAGTGTTCCTGGAAGAGCTGCAGAGAGCAGAGCGACCGGACGGGTCGGGACAGACGGGACGGGACGGGACAGACGGGACGGGACAGACGGGACGGGACAGACGGGACGAGAAACCATTTCATCTGATCCTCCATGTATTCTGTTAAAGCAGACTGAGTGGAGTCGGACCTGTCTGTCTGTCTGTCTGTCTGTCTGTCTGTCTGAACTGTCTCCAGCCTGAGCAGCAGTCTGTGGTAAGACAGAAGACACAAACTCTATCAGAATTTAAAACATTGCTTCACACTCATTTTAGAGACTTGCTGTCATGTGATGTCTTTTCTCCTATTATACTGAGTTTACCCTCTGCTGCTGCTGCTGTCTTCAGGTTTTACTTGTTTTCATTTATTTCAGGAGTTTGATGTTTGATTTCATTTGATTGTGAAAGCACTTTGTAAAGTCTGGTTTTAAAAAGTGCTGCACAAGTAAAGATTAGTAGTGGTATTTGTGTTAGTATCAGTATTGGTATTAGTAGTACTATTAGTAGCAGTAGCAGTAGCAGTAGTTGTAGTAGTAGTAGTAGTACTATCCTGTTAACTATGCAGTTAAAGTTAACAGTGTGTATTTCTTCAGCAACAGTAGATGCAGAGTTTATGTTTTCTGTTTTTTGGAGACCAACAATATCAACACTGGACTCATCATCACACGCATACTATTAAATCCTGTTATCATTAAGTTATTATGAAGTTATTAAGTTATTATTACATCCTGTCGTTAATATTGTGAGACCTGATGGCAGCTGTAGTGTGTGTGTATTGGCAGATTGAAGCCATTTAAACAGACAGACAGTAAAACCTCATTCAACTGGAATGACACTTTACTTCTGTTTACAGTAGAGAATAGTATAATCAGCAGGGTTGGGGGGGTGGCTTTGTAGTCATGATAATGTAATCAATAACTGACACTTGAGGTCAGTTACTTTAACTGGAGTTTAACTGTAATTTCATCAGAGTTTAACCAGGGTTTAACTGGAGTTTTGTTGGAGTTTTACTGGAGTGTAACAAGGGTTTAACTGGAGCTTAAACAGAGTTTAACTGGGGTTTAACTGGGGTTGAATAGACCAACATTTCCAGGTAAATGTATTGTTTCAATATATATTGTTAAAATGTATATGTTACGTTATAATATCTTATGTTAGAACCAGTGTTGTGTAAAATTAAATGAGGGTGAACTCTGAACTTACCTTAACCACACGGTGGTGTCATCCTCAACATACAGCAGCACTGTTTGTCATAATAGAAAGTGCTGTTGTTAAATCACTGCAGTCATTGGTTTAGATTCAGCTAAACATTCCTGACTATAGTTTTGATCAACTTTAAAATCTATTTAGTAAGTGAAATATTTTTGATAAATTTGATTAACTAAAATGTAAGTTTTCATATCTGCCAAGAACATCCCTGATGAGGTAGTTCAGGTAGTCCAGGGTAGTTCAGATAGTTCAGGTAGTGCAGGTAGTCCAGGGTAGTTCAGGTAGTTCAGGTAGTCCAGGGTATTCCAGGGTAGTCCAGGGTAGTGTAGGTAATTCGGGTAGTTCAGGTAGTTCAAGGTAGTACAGGTAGTTCAGGTAGTCCAGGGTAGTCCAGGGTAGTTCAGGTAGTTCAGGTTGTCCAGGGTAGTTCAGGTAGTTCAGGTATTCCAGGGTATTCCAGGGTATTCCAGGGTAGTCCAGGGTAGGTTAGGTAATTCAGGCAGTTCAGGTAGTTCAGGGTAGTCCATGGTAGTCCATGGTAGTTCAGGGTAGTTCAGGTAGTTCAGGGTAGTCCAGGGTAGTCCAGGGTAGTTCAGGGTAGTTTAGGGTAGTTCAGGTAGTTCAGGGTAGTCCAGGGTAGTCCAGGGTAGTCCAGGGTAGTTCAGGGTAGTTTAGGGTAGTTCAGGGTAGTCCAGGGTAGTCCATGGTAGTCCATGGTAGTTCAGGTAGTCCATGGTAGTTCAGGTAGTTCAGGGTACTTCAGGTAGTCCATGGTAGTTCAGGTAGTCCATGGTAGTTCAAGTAGTCCAGGGTAGTCCAGGGTAGTTCTGGGTAGTCCAGGGTAATCCAGGGTAGTCCAGGGTGGTTCAGGGTAATTCAGGGTAGTCCAGGGTAGTTCAGGGTAGTTCAGGGTAGTTCACAGTAGTCCAGGGTAGTTCAGGTAGTCCATGGTAGTCCATGGTAGTCCATGGTAGTCCATGGTAGACCATGGTAGTTCAGGGTAGTCCAGGGCAGTTCTGGGTTGTCCATGGTAGTTCAGGGCAGTTCCGAGTAGTTCAGGGCAGTTCAGGGTAGTCCAGGGCAGTTCTGGGTAGTCCATGGTAGTCCAGGGCAGTTCTGGGTAGTCCATGGTAGTCCAGGGCAGTTCAGGGTAGTTCAGGGCAGTTCAGGGTAGTTCAGGGTAGTCCAGGGCAGTTCAGGGTAGTTCAGGGCAGTTCAGGGTAGTTCAGGGTAGTCCAGCTGTAATCGTTGTGTGTGGAAGTGAAAGACTCAAATCTCTCTCCTATCATCCCAATCTGCAACGTCACGATTAGATCAAACATGTTTGATTTTATCGGGGCTCGTCTTTGCGTGATCATGTGGTTTTCGCTCGTCAAAGACTCAAATCTTAACGGCAATTTTCAATAGCCGATGAAAACGGAGATTGCGACAGACGACGCAAGAAGGAAAAATTACATAAGTGTAAACACAAGATCCAACGTGTGTGATGGCTGAGCCGGGAAAGAACAACAATTTTTTTATGCAAATCGCAGCACAAACCACAGTTGCTGTAAGTCGTCTGGGCTGCATGTTTGTTTTGGCATCAAAATATCACAGAAAAATACATTCACATAAAAAAATACATTCACATAAAAAAATACATTCTCTGGAGTGCAGGTGAACCACGGAAAATCACATTCTCCTGAGAGAACTGCGGCCGCTTATTCTCAGTCTTTTGTGTCGGGTCTGTGGTGTTTTGGTTTGTGCTCCTCAGACAGCTGCTGCTGTGTCTGCAGCACAAGAGACTGGAAATCTGCACATTTCAGTTGTTAAATGTGCGCTGCTCAATCTTTTCATTGTTGTTTATGATTGGAAAAATCTTTTAATGTGTCCCCAGCTTTAGGCAGACACACAGAAGAGCAGATGGTGATGAAACCCAGTCCGCTCCTCCAGTCCTCCCAGTCCTCCCAGTCCGCTGTACAGGTGGTTTCTCAGCTCCACACCAATACATGTATACACATATATATTTACTTAATATCAGAATATCTGAATAACACGTTACCCAAGCAGCTTTATTGTGCAATCAAACCATAATTTTAAAAATTGCTTTCTTTGCTGCTGTTAAAGCAGACGAGACGAGACGCTTCTTCATGACAGACAGAGCTGAAACTAACACGCATCAGTCTGCCAGCAAACTGTTACAATATAAAAATATTCATTTATTGAAATGTCTTTGAGTGCCTTGAAAACTGCTACACAAATTAAATGTATTATTATATATTATATTATTGTGAAAAATTGATCAACCCCTGCACTGCTGGAAAATGTTTTTTGTTTGTTTGTGTGTGTGTGTGTGTGTGTGTGCGTGCGTGTGCATGTGTGTGTGTGTGTGTGTGTGTGTGCATGTGTGTGTGTGTGTGTGTGTGTCAGGTTGAGGCCAGCGTCACTCCGCTCCTTCGATCCATCCTGAAGAGAAAATCAAACCTGGGAACTGAACAGAGAAGAAGAACAGTTCACTTCCTGGATCCAGAGGTCACAGAGGTCACAGAGGTCATAGAGGTCACAGAGGTCACAGAGGTCAGAGAGATCAGAGTTCACGGTGAGAAAACACCCAGCGTACTGTTTCCTGTTTCCTGTTTTCTGTGTGTGACGATGTGTTTTAATATTCCAGTTACAATTTACTAACTTCTCATCAGAGACTACTGAGAAACAGCAGAATAAACTCCTGGGTCAAAGGAGGTCAGAGGTCAGAGGGGGGTCAAAGGGCATCAGGGTGTCGGATTTCCGGTCTGAAGGAGTTTCTGACCAGGAAGTGCCACATGAACTCCTGATTCTGTCGACGATCCGGACGGAGAAATCAGGATTGTAGCTGTAGCAGGAATCGGTCGAGTTGTGATGTCATCGCTCTTTCCAACATGGCTGAACAGAGCGCAGAGTCGCACGAGAACGGAAGAAATTTCAGACAATAAAGCCGAAAAGAAACCACAAATACAAATGCAAAAGTCGTGGATATTCCTTTATAACTACAGTGCTGCGGCGTTCAGGTTCCTGTGGTGTTTACATTCAGAATCCACTGAAACAGTTGAAGATAGCTCGAACGTTAGCCCAGAAGGCTGCAGGGTGAGGAAACAGTTGAGGAAACTTTCTCCAATTTTCTGACCATAAAGCAGCTGAACGCAAACAACTGCGATGGCCGAGTCGTGACGTTTTCCAGACTCGGAGGAAAGTCCGACCCGACATCAGTTGAATGCTGGGTCTTAGTGCCCTGCAGTTCTGTGGTGATGTTTACACTGAGCTGTGTGTACGATGTTCAGACTGTGTTCAGCTAAATATAAATCTTAATTAGAAAATGTCAATCAAGATATTTCTAACACAACAGATGTTATTTTTTCCACCATGACCACATCGATCCAGTATTGATTACTGCTGCTAATATTATTATTATCGTTATAATTATTATTAATAGTAGGAGTATTTTAAACTTTATATGTGGAAACATTCTCTAAAAGCAGAAATAAGGAAAGGTGATGATGTTCTAAAGAGTACAACAGCTGGTGACTTGTAACCATCAGACAGACAGAGGAGGTCTGGTGTTTAGTGGCTGTTTAACTAAACTTGTATTAACTGAAGTCAGACTAACTGCAGCCTCTCCTGTCCAGAGCGCTCCGGTCCGGTCCGGCCCGCTCCGCTGCAGGTCTTCTGTCTGTGCATCCTGCTGAGCGTCCTGCTGGTGGCGCTGTTCCTGTCCTGCAGCAGGGGGAGGAGCTCTGTGAGGCTCCTCCCACTGACCCGCACACCTGGCTATAATGTTAGCACTGCTGTCAGAGAAAAAAAATCCTTTAAAGACTCATGTTGGAGACTTTAAATCCACTTTGTGCTGTCGGCAAATCACATTAAAAGTGCAATAAATTCAGTTAAAACATCTGTCTGTATTTTCACAAAAACTGCTGGTTTCATGTCCCACATTTTTACTAAATGTAGTGCCTGTCTTGATAACTGTGGGTGTGTCTTCTCTGTTTTTTGTTGTGCATTCTTGTGGCCCGGCCACAAGCTCCAGGCAGAGGGACGCCCAGCAGCTCTCTGAACTGTGTCACTATGGAAAATGCAGCAGCCAAAAGCTCCATTTTATTACAGTTATTGAATGTTAGGAACGCTCAGATCTTGGTGGATGATGAACACAGAACTGATACTAAAGAAGAAACTTAACATTTTGAACTGGGTGGACCGTCCCTTTAACAACAGAGCTTTGATTGAGAGGTTGATGTAAAATACATCAAGAATTTCAGTCAAGGTTTTGGTCAAACGTTAATCAAAGTAACAAATTCATTCAGGCCCAAAAGCCTCAGAACCAGACAGAAAGCTGTAAAGTTTTTCAGTGGAATGGGCCTTTAATGCATGAAAATCTGGTCTTTAAATCGCTTTTACCGACTCATGAAGAACTGTACATTCGCTGTGCAAGGCAGTTTTTTTCCCCCATGTTTTATGTTTTATGTTTTTGTGTCTTTCTTGTACCTCGCTGCACAATTATTATCCACTGCTGGGAGAAATAAAGTTGAGTCTCTTTGAAAACACATTTCTACTAAAAAACACTGTTAATTTTCCCTTTCGTGCCCATGCAGTTTATTAATTCTTAAGTGGTGTTTTAGCAGCTCAGGGTGATAAACTCACTCAGCACATAAACACCCATGGAAACTTCACATTCACACAGGAAAATAAAACAGATGTAACGGCAGTCAGCAGCCACAGAGGGGCAGCAGTGAGTTACATGACAAACTGGTTGGTCAGACTGTAATTCAAAGCCAGATTAGATTTTTGTCTGGATTTATTTAAATGTATGAGGACTTGCTTGTTTTCATGTACAATTTAATGATTATATTCTTACACATTGTGCCTTTGAGAAAGAGAAAGCACATAGATATGAATGATGGCTTTGTACCATTGTTATGCAAATTGTTTTGTACCGTGCAAATACAATGTAAAGGCTGTAAAGAATGTAGTGGCTTGGTGAAGAATGCATTATAAGATGTGCATGTAGCTTGTGTTTGTTTGAAAATAAATGTTGCATCAGTTACTTCATTTCTGTGTCATGCATATATAGTTTACAATAAATAAAAGATGGTCTGCTGGATTGTGCTTGACCCAGGAATTGAAGTTTATTGCTGTTGAGCACAGTAGAGTCTGGATCAGTCACAGAAACCAATAAGATGTAAATGAGAGACGGACAGTAGAGAGACGAGAAGCCTCCTGCTGATGGTCCAGCTGGTGAAGAACAGGGGATTTCTCAGATTACCAGGCTGATTAGGAATAAGGAGATTAGAGCCGGAGGAGGCAGGTAGCAGCCACCGAAACTTCTCCTCGGATTCTGATTCTGCTTTATGGCTCCATGTTTGAGGCTAAACTCCTTTTCCTCTATGAAGAGGAAAGGATGACTGGAGGCCAGAGGGAAGATGGAGGAGCAGCGAGTCGCGTGTTTAACAGCCATGTGAAGCCAGCAAGGTAAAACTGTCTGTCTTGTCTTCAGGTGAATCTGTGGTAGAGGATAGATCGGCTGGACGAGGCGGCCGTGACTGTCCGGTTTATCTCGTCTTTACTTTCATTTTGTTCCGGTGCGGAATAATGATTTACAAAGTGAGGCTTTCAGTCTGAGTCTGTCCTTTATTATACAGCAGATATTTGAAATGAGTTAAAACATAAGTTTGGACTTTAGATACCTATTCAGCCACAGCTTCCCACATTTAACAAATTCTCAAAATGTTACAGTGAACATTGAGCTGTGAAATCTAAATGTCATATAACAATGTTCCAGACGTTTGCTAAACATTTCAGTGTTTGTCTAGTCTCTGTTTCAGTGACAGTGTTCTCTGAACAGATCCAATATATCAATCCAGTTTGATTAAACTCTGACCTTCCTCCTCCTTCCTGCGGCTGCAGATCCTAGTTGTGTCTTCAGGTCTTCAGATGGCAGCCAAGAATATCTAAAATACCTCGCTAAGCTCCTTATGAAGCCTGAAGAGAGCAGCGACCGGCCTTCTGCTTCCCCCTTCCTCCAGTTCTGTCCTGGAGCATGGCCCATCTTGACCTCTGACCCCTGACCCTGGACAGTCTGACCCTGACCCCTGACCCTGGACAGTCTGACCCCTGACCCCTCTCTGGGTTGCTGGACTGACTCCTATCGTACTCCTGGACTGGATGCGAAGGCTCCACCTGGTCACAACAGACACACATAAGAACCAACATGGCAGTTGGCAAGGTGACGTTCACCAAGGCGGAGCGGGACAAGCTGGCCCAGGTTCTGTGGCTGCTCAACTGGATCTCCGTAGTGACGGGCGTCATCCTCTTCAGCCTGGGCATCTTCCTCAAGGTGGAGATCCAGAAGCGACGGGAAGTGATGTCAGACCAGGAGATCCTGTACGTGCCTCACATGCTGATCTCCACGGGCCTGGTGGCCTGCTGCATCAACTTCGTGGGCGGGAAGATCTGCTACGACTGCGCCGACAGCAGCAAGTTCCTGCGCTGGAAGCTGATGCTGCTGCCCTACATCGTCTGCACCTTCTTCTTCACCTGCTGCGTCCTGGTGGGGGCGCTCATGTGCTACAGCATCCGCAGCCAGCTGGAGGAGTCGCTGTTCCTCGGTCTGCGGAACGCCATGCGGTTCTACAAAGACACGGACACGCCGGGCCGCTGCTTCCTGAAGAGAACCCTGGACCAGCTGCAGATCCAGTTCCAGTGCTGCGGGAATGGTGGGTTCCGCGACTGGTTCCACATCCAGTGGATCAGCAACCGATACCTGGACATGACCAGCAGCCACGTGATGGAGTGAGTGGAGGGGATCTACTGGATCCTACTGAATCCTGCTGGATTCTATTGGATTCTAGAGGATCTCACTGGATTCTAGAGGATCCTACTGAATTCTACTGGATTCTAGAGGATCCCACTGGATTCTGGCAGATTCTAGAGCATCTTACTGAATCCTGCTGGATTCTAGAGGATCCCACTGGATTCTGGTGGATCCTCTTAGATTCTGGTGGATCCTCTTAGATTCTTGTGGATTCTAGTAGATTTTTCCTGGGTTCTAGTAGATCAGACTGGATTCTAGAGGATCTCACTGGAGTCTAGTAGGTCATACTGGATTCTGGTGGATCCAACTGGATTCTAATGGATCCTCTTAAATTCTAGTGGATTTGAGTGAATTTGGGTTCTACTGGACTCTAGTGGATCCTAGTGGATTCTAATGGATCCCACTGGATTCTGGTAGATTTACCTGGATTCTAGTGGATTCGAATAGATTATACTGGATTCTAGTGGATCCCATTGGATTCTAGTATATACTAGTGGATTCTAATAGATTATACTGGATTCTAGTGGGTCCAACTGGATTCTAGTATATACTAGTGTATTCTAGTGGATTCTTCTGGATTACTAGCTACATGGACATTTTGCTGACAGGACGGTTTCTCTTCCTTATTAGCAGCAGCATTAGTTTCAGACAAGCTGTGCTGCTAAAAGTGTCTGAAGGCAAAAACAAACTCACTTTTACCTTCATGGTACAACAAATGTAATAAAAATATGGCAATTCAGGAAAAAAACAAACTTATTCTTCTAGTCTTTGTATCCATGGCTGACTTTGATTTACTTTGATTTACTTTTCTACCAGTTACAGAGCAGATTGAAGGATGGACTTGATCTGGGCCACTAGTCCATCACAATAAGCTTGAAGCTAAGCAGAATAACTTGGTTATGAGATTAATTAGTCTTAATCAGAAGGGTTCCCAGGTTCAAGTTACTCAATATAACCTGTCTGACGGATTTACTGAGACTCAGTTAGTCAAGTATTTAGTTTTCATATTATTCGACATACACAGACTCTACATATCACTGTACAACACCGAGGCTTTATAAAAGTATTCAGCCCCCTTGACGATTTGTGCATTTTCTTGTGCTACATATTTACTTAAAGATACACATAAAGTACTCTGTCAATGTGGAGTGGAAACTGAAGAGATTTATGTGACAGTAGCTTATTTAAAATCTAGTTTGTGAAAGTATTCACCCACTTTATTCATGTGGGCTATACTGTCTCACTGACAAAGCATTTCACATTTACTTTTCAAAATTACTCTAATTGTATCTTCCTTGCTAGTAATTCTTATCCTAGTTTCTTATCCAAGTCTTATCCTGGCCAGAAAAACTGAGGTTCTTTGGCTCCGCCCACTGAGGTTTAACTGAGTGGCTCTGCCTCTGAGAAATATTTGTAGAGCTAAAACTACAATCTGCATTATTATTATTATTATTATTTGTAGTAGTACTAGCTGTAGTAGTAGTAGTAGCTGAAGAAATAGTAGTAGTAGCATTAGTAGTAGTAGCAGTAGCATTAGCAGTAGTAGCAGTAGCAGCATTAGTTTAGTACTAGCAGTTATAGTAGCAGTAGCAGTATTAGCTGTAGTACTAGCAGTAATAGTAGCAGTGTAGCTACTTGGCTAACACCCCGTGCCCCCTCCCCTCCCTGTCTGCAGCCGTCTGAGGAGTAACGTGGAGGGAAAGTACCTGATGGACGGCGTTCCCTTCAGCTGCTGCAGCACCTTCTCCCCCCGGCCCTGCATCCAGCAGCACATCACCAACAACTCAGCGCACTACAGCTACGACCACCAGACCGAGCAGCTGAACCTGTGGAGGAGAGGCTGCCGGCAGGCGCTGCTGGACCACTACACCGGCATCCTGCAGTCCATCGGCCTCACAGTCCTGCTCATCTGGCTGTTCGAGGTACTGTAGTACTGTAATAGTACTGTAGTAGTACTGTAGTAGTACTACACCGGCATCCTGCAGTCCATCGGCCTCACAGTCCCGCTCATCTGGCTGTTCGAGGTACTGTAGTACTGTAGTAGTACTGTAGTAGTACTACTGCTTGTTCAGTGTGTGATATGCGTCTGCATTTCATATTTCAGACAAACGTCTCTGAATTTAAACATGGTAAAGACACAGTAAGACATTTGATGTCAGATTAAAGTTTTCCACCTGCCTCCCTGTCCCAGGAGGCTTTATTCCCTCCTGCTGACAGGATGACTTCCTTATCTGGCAGACATACTGATCTGAGAAAAGATCAAGTTAAAATAGATTCCCCTCAGTCAAAATGACCAATCACAATTCACCACATTGTGGTGGCTGACATCATGCTATAAAAACTACTGGTTAGTATCCAGAGAATAGAAACCCTGGCTTTGGGTTAGAAAAACAAAACCTTAACCAGGAGGTTTTGTATTCTCCGTCATCCTTCCTGCTGCTCTCTTAGTTAACAGACAGACTGCCACTCTGTGTTTTGTGGAAGTTTCTGTTGTAAGAAAGATAGAAATACAGCATCAAGAAGCAATGATCCGAGGCTAGGGTTCAGGTTCAGGTTCGGGTTCAGAAACCTGAGCTATAAACACAAAGAGGTATATGAAGAGATAGTGGACATTTGTTGACCCAAAGACAGAAGGAAAGATCCAGGGTGATTTAGATGAGAATAGAATGGAATGGCAGTTTGGGGCAAATTGGTCAAGAAGTTAAATCTTAGAGAACTTATTTGTGTTTTAAGTGAGAAGGAGTGGCCGAGTCAGCACATTTACCTTTGGCTCCCCTTTATTAGACAGTTGACTTTATACTGCAAAGGAATTCCTTTCGTTTTGATTATGATGCCGCAGTTTTGTTGAGATTAATAATAAAAAGATAATATTATGTAGAGAAACTACAGACTAAGCAGCCCATGCGACCTTAATGATAACCTGCGTTTCTCCCACCCAGCTGCTGGTTCTGACGGGCGTCCGCTACCTCCAGACGGCCATGGAGAACGTTCTCCGGCTAGGCGATCCGGACTCCGAGTCGGACGGTTGGATTCTGGAGAACAGCCTCGCGGAAACGGCCCGGTCCAACTTCAACATCATCAAGAACCTGGGGAAGTGTTACCAGGTGGACAATGACCCCAACATCAACGTCCCGACCGCCGCCGAGCAGGAAGTGCCTTCACGGCGGGTCCGGATCCCCGTGGACAGCTAGCATCCGGCCTGAGGCGGCGAGGACACAACGACCACCGAGACCCAAGGTGGACCAGGAGGACTTGGGTTTGATACCCCAAGGCCTCAGGTGACGTGTCCTGACCCAGGCACTGAACCCTACCGGCTCCAGGGGGCGTGGCTCTGCAGCTGACCCTGACCTCTGACCTCTGACCTCCTTGTGAGAAAAGACACAATTTAATCTGAGGAGGAAGAAACTGGACACATAATCCCATCTGTGTCTTCAGAGCTGCAGGTCTGGAGAGCAGGACCTCAAACTGATATTTAGCGTTTGCTGATGCAGCCTGATGTCGTCACCTTGCTGGAAACATCGTCCTTGTGCCATAAAGAGAATAATAAGGAGGCAAACCGAGGCCTAGAGGGAACAAGATGACCTGGAACATCTCAGCATGACTAAAAGGACAATTAAGTTGAACTGACCCAGAAAACAGTGAATACGTTACTGCGGTGGTCATGCTGTTCAGGAACACTTCAATAAAGGACAGCAGCAATCTTCCATTAGGAATGAATGGGAGTAGTTGGAAAAACACTGGAAGTTTGTAAAAGCTACAGAATGATCTGTTATGACTGTTTCAGTCCCGGTCTGCTGTTACTATGGAGACGGAGCTGACTTTAGCATTTTACCATCATCAGTGTCTTCATCAGCAGGCAGTCAGGCAGTAAACAGGCTGCAGGTCGTCGTCTCTACTGTTTACCAACCTGCAGTCTGAACCGGCTGGGAAACCACCAGCCTTCAGGTTGGTCAGTCTCCAACCAGAGTCCATGAAGGTCCAACAGTCTGCAGGTTTTCATTCCAACCGACCAGCAGCTCATCACACCGACCTGCTGCTCCTCTGGGTGAAGGATGTTACTCAGTGAACTGAGCTGCTGACTGGTTGGAATGAAAACCTGCAGACTGCTGGGAATTTATTTTACTGAATGACTAGAGCACAGTGCAAAACACAGTCAGAAGCGCACAGAGCCTGGCGACTGATTTTTGGTATTTTCGTGGCCAGAGAAGCGCGGCGAACCTGCAGCGCAGTTGAAAAATAAAACAGGATTGGATCAGGGGGAATACATTATCAGTAGGTGTGGTGGGCGTGGCTTCAATCATGACCAATCAAATCAACTCTTGTAAAAGTTTACGTCTGGAATGATGACCTGACTGTATTTCCCAACTCGCTACTGACTGAGGAATGGTGACCAAGTCAGTGGGTTGTCTGTTGGGACAGATGATCCGCTCCACCATGTTATTACAGGTGGAGCATGTGCTTTAGCTTGGATTGGTCGGCTGGTAACAGAACAAAGGAGAACAAAAATCCATAGGCTGTTCACAATTTCAAAGTATTTCAACAAAAACATTAAATATTCCTTTTTTACAGTGGATCATTAATTCAGCAGGATCCATACAGGCCTGAATGGCATGATCAAACATTCTAATTAAACAATAACAATTATCAGAAATAAATGGGCGTTATAAACATCAAGAAACAAACCATACATTTACTAAACAGAAGTAATCATCCTTGAATAAATAAACTGAACTTACTGATCATTCACACAATCCAAACTAATGTCCACTCTGTGTCATGTTGAATACTGACAGGTCCATGTTGGATGACACCACATCACACCACTGGTCACCCTTGACCCCAAATCTGACCCCCTACCTCTAGGCATTCTGGGAAACGTAGGAAACCACAAACAGCAGTAGAAGCAGACGAGGCAGGTTCAGGGAAAGCGGGTTCACCAAAACCGTAAACGACAAAACTTCATCACTAAATAATTGCTGAACGATCTGAAGAGATCAGACTGAAGAGGTTTGAGTCCTTTAGGCTTTGAATTGGATCTGTGTGGAGTGTGTATTTTATTAAGTTGTGTATCTGTGTGGAGTGTGTATTGTGTGAAGTTGTGTATCTATCTGTGTGGAGTGTGTATTGTATAAAGTGTATCTGTGTGCAGTGTGTATTGCGTGAAGTGTATCTATGTGCAGTGTGTATTGCGTGAAGTGTATCTATGTGCAGTGTGTATTGCGTGAAGTGTATCTATGTGCAGTGTGTATTGCGTGTCTGGTCCTGCACTGCGACCTGCAGCAGTCCGGTAGGATCCTCTGTCTTGTGCCTCGGCCCACAAGAACACATGAAGGGCTTCCTTAATAAAAACACACCGAGGTTTCTACTGTCTGCTTTAATGAGCTGAAACTCACTGAAAACATCAGTCAGAAACATGGAGGATTCTCCACACAGCAGAACTGTTCTGTGAGCGAAGGTCTTTCAAAGATAAGGCGGAACTTTGATATTAACCCACAATGCATCTGACTTTCTTATGAGTGATCATTTGATAAGAGAAAGTGTCAGTGTTTGTCAAACGGAGTCTCTCATTTTGGATTGAAACACATTCCTGTGTCCTCAGGTTCCTCAGGTTCCTCGGGTTCCTCGGGTTCCTCGGGTTCCTCAGTGTCGGCTGTTGGTGGGTAGAGGTGTGAAACTCAGTATAAGTATCTGCTCAACAGTTTTGCCTCTAGTCCATAATGTCCCTCATTAATTTTTGGCTGCCATTTTGGATTTTTGGAAAACTTTTAAAGTCAGAATGACAAAGAACCTCATTCTGCTGAATGAACCTGCAGTGTCGGCGCCACCATGTGGCCGTCTGCAGCATCAGACCAGCAGCTGTCAGGCTGCAGGGAGACCAGCTGACTGCTTTTTATTTTATTACTGTAAGAAGCTTTCAGGCAGAGAAGCAACTGAAACACAGCAGGAGGAAAAGCAAGAAAATAAAAACAGC
>NC_136014.1:28551928-28556928 GCF_048128805.1 Centroberyx gerrardi
CCAGGAGACCAGAAGACCAGGAGACCAGGAGACCAGGAGACCAGGAGACCAGGATGGGTTTTGGAGGCCGGTGTAAATATTTTGTTGTATTTGTTTCATTTTATATGAGATGTTCTTCAGTGTGGAAAAGACTCTGAAACATTTAGACCAACATGGGAGACTAAAACTCTCCACTGGAACAGGAGAATAAAGTCTGAGCCCAGTCAGTCTGGACCGTCTGATCCTGTTCCTTCATGGTTTGGAGAATAAAGTGATGTTAATGTTGTAAGATAACATGCAGTGTCAGAATAAAGCAGCGATGTGATTGGCTGTTACTCACTTTCCATTTTCTACATCATGTCAGAAAACAGCACAGATCAATATAAAGCATCGTTTCACTCAGAGTCCAGTCTGACACAGACTGTCTGATGAATTGGAATTTATTGACTTCTTTGGTAATAAGTACTTTTGTATTTCATGCCAATAAACCACCTTGAACTGGACTGAACTGAACTGAACTGAACTGAACTGAACTGAACTGAACTGAACTGACTGTTGGGCTGGATGGAGCTCTTATTAAACAGCTTCTTGCCTCATGATGTATTTCCTGTTGAAACAGGTAGAACGGTCATTCCCATTCAAATCAACGTTCCTGGACGGTCGGAGCGGCGGCCATCTTGCTGTGACCCGTCGGACTAGCTTCTGTATAAAGAGACTCACAGCAAGTCACTGAGCTGAGAGGTTTTACAGCAAGAACCAAAGCAGCTTCTCTGTCTCCTTGCTGCCATGGATTGCTAACATGCTAATGTTGACTAGAAGAGCTAGAGAGAGAAGTCCAGTCTGTGATGAAGCTACGTTAGCCTCGTCGCTAACGTTAGCTTCCAGTTGAGTTTTGACAGTAAAAAAACGCGAGGCGCGCTGCTTGCATCCTTTTATCAAGTGCGCTTGGACGGTTGCGCCGATACTTTTATATCAGTGCGTCATGGTCGCGGTCGGAAAAAAAAGGTGCGTGCGCGTCACGACCGCATGGCGCTTGCGTTTGCACGCGTCTGCAGCGCGCCCACATTGAAAATAATGGATTTGCACGCGGAAAAGACGCGGCATGTGAACCAGCCCTTAATGACCAGACTTGTGTTGTCACCATGGCAACTAACACTTAAAATTCCATAATCGCCATTTTATGCTGAACTAGCCAAATTACCATGACAAACAGTGGAAGAACCGTTCTGTCCATTCAGGTTCTGGGGGCGGGACATAACGCAGGGAGGATCATTCAAAACACGCTGTAAACCAATGGGAGTTCAGTTAGGGAGAGAAAGGGAGGGGGAGGGGCGGGGTGTTAAAACTCTGTGATGTTTTATTGGTTTGATTTTACCTGAGCTGGTACAGTGTGATGTCATCACTATACACTGTGGGATTTTGATGTAAAACTACAAGCTGTTTTTTAGTAATTTACTGCTAAATAAAGGAGTGACCAGGTGAGGAGGTTTAGTGCTTCATGTGCTGAACCTGCTCCTTCCGGTCCTGACAGGTTTTGGCGTCGCGGCTCTGGTGCGTTAGCCGCTGTAAACAGCCGTCCATTGAGCGATAAGTCAGGCGGTGAAAGCAGAGCAGGCATGGCCGAGCGCTCTGCGTTGCCTGGAAACGAAGCCTGGGAGAGCGGCGGCGCTGCCAGGACCCCCGGGCCGGCCACACTGCGCCCGAATAAATCAGACAGGCAGATTCTGGGTGGAAAAACAGCCAGCAGCCAACAACCTGCATCCAAATGAACCAGCGGGCAGCGAACGCCTCGTCCAGCGTGGAAACTGGACGAACACTCTGCTGTTCTCTACTCCACTGTGTCTCCGTCCTGCTGCCTCACACATGTTGTATAGATGAAACCTCGTATCTCCGTAACGTTCCACAGTGAACCAGCCTGGTTCTGCATTAGAGTTCATCAGCAGGTTTTAAAGGGTTTTATAGAGGATCAGTGAATCCTTCAATAAGTTAAATCAAGAAAATTCCCCAAACCTGGACTCCTGCGGTGAAGCCTGGTGTTCGGAGTCTGTCTGAGGACCTGGACCTGGTTTAACACATTCTATCATTCTATGTATTTGACCTGTTTCCATCCTTTATACTCCATATACTGAATATGAGTGACCTGTTGAACCTTATATGTTGCATCTTTACCTACCTTTAGCTTTATTTAACCCAATGAGGGCGAACCTCATTTACAGTGCAGTGAGTTGTGATGTGTTCCAGCTGTTTGAAGCTGTTATGAATTGTAGAATTGTATTGAACCTTATTGTTTCTTTTATGCCAGTGAAGCTCATTGATCTGTGTGTGTGTGTGTGTGTGTGTGTGTGTGTGTGTGTGTGTGTGTGCTGGCTGGGTGGTGTGCTGCTGCATGTGAGGCTGCAGCGCTGTTGACATCCCTCAGCCAATCGGACGAGGAGGAGGCTGAGGAGGGCCGTGATTGGCTGCAGGCAGAGGTAGCGTGACATCACATCGCTGCTGCTGTCGGGTGAAAAGCCGGTAAGTCCGGTGTTGAAATTCATGATTCATCTGCAGCTGAAGGATTCTCTTCTCTGCTGCTGTGAGGAAACATTTAAACTGATGGAAGAACTGTGAAACACAAGACTGGTGCCACCGCTGCTGAAGGGCTGACACTTTGGAGATACAAGCTTCGCTCTCTCTCTCTTTGTATCTCTCTCCCTCTCTGTATCTCTCTCTCTCTCTCTCTGTATGTCTCTCTCTCTCTCCTTGTCATTGCTGTGCTTCATGAATAAATGAGAGGCAGTGGAGGAGTGCTGAGTCGGACTGCAGCCTCTCTACATGCTGATGGGTGGGGGAGGGGGGGATGAATAGGTGGGGGAGGGGTGTGGAGGAGGGGGGAGGGGGGGGGGTGAAAGTGAAGGTTTGTATTCAGCCTGGAGGGCGAGCTGTGGACCATTCAACTGTCCGCCTCCATCAGCTTCACTTCTTCTACAGACGATCCTTTAGTCCGCTTTACTGTTCTGTTGTTTCTAGATCTATTATCTATTATATCTATCATCTATAATATGTATTATCTATCATTATCTATTAACCTGCTGTTATTCCAGCAGGGAAACGACTGGCAGGAATCAATAAACATGAGAACAGGAACTTCACGTGTTCTGCATGTGAAGCTTCATCTCATTACAGAGATGCAAGCAGATTGTTTTGTTCATGTAAATGTGGTCTGATGGATGAACAGAGGATGAGAGGAGAGAGAGACAACTGTACTGCCTGTCTGTCTGTCTGTCTGTCTGTCTGTCTGCCTGCCTGTCTGTCTGTCTGCCTGCCTGTCTGTCTGTCTGTCTGTCTGTCTGCCTGTCTGTCTGTCTGTCTGTCTGTCTGTCTGCCTGTCTGTCTGCCTGTCTGTCTGTCTGTCTGCCTGTCTGTCTGTCTGTCTGTCTGTCTGTCTGTCTGTCTGCCTGTCTGTCTGTCTGTCTGCCTGCCTGCCTGCCTGTCTGTCTGCCTGCCTGTCTGTCTGTCTGCTGACCTACCTGTCTGTCTCTCTGTCTCATTATAGTTGATAGTAATCAGATCCAGAGGAACAGCAGTTTCCAGGTTCTGTGTTGAGGAGGAATAAAATCCTGCAGATCTGGTTCCTATCTGAGTTTGTGTCTGACCCTTTTATGGAAATCATTGGAACTGTTCTACTTTGTTGCTCTAAACCGGCTGGCAGTCCGGCGCTGGTCTGAAGGTAAATTATCCAAAACAAAACATCAGCCTGCTGCTACAATTTTGCAGCAGATTTATATAGTGAAAATAACCATTAACCCGCCTGCAGCCCGCCTGAAGTTCACCAACAAGATTTTTTTTGACCCGCAATTGCGGGTGCCGCTGGTAAAACCACAGGGTAGTACAGTACTACTGCTACTACTACCAGGGTACTACCAGGGTACTGCAGGGTACTGTGCTATCAGAATACTACCAGGGTACTGTACTACCAGAGTACTACCAGGGTACTGCAGGGTACTACTGATGTGTGGGTTGATTCAAATATTTGGGCCCTGTGGTTTTACCTGCGGCACCCGCAATTGCGGGTCAAAAAAAATCTTGTTGGTGAACTTCTGCAGTACCAGGGTACTACCAGGGTACTGTAGGGTACTGTACTACCAGGGTACTGCAGGGTACTACCAGGGTACTGCAGGGTACTACCAGGGTACCGTACTACCAGGGTACTGCAGGGTGCTACTAGGGTACTGTACTACCAATAATAATAATAATAATAATAATAATAACAAATATTGCAGGGTACCCTCCAGTACCCAGGTAGTACCCTGGTAGTACCCAGCTAGTACAGTACCCTGCAATACCCTGGTAGTATAGTACCCTGGTAGTACCCTGCAGTACCCTGGTAGCACCCAGGTAGTATAATACCCTGCAGTACCCTGGTAGTACCCAGGTAGTACAGTAACCTGGTAATACCCTGGTAGCACCCTGCAGTACCCTGGTAGTACCCAGGTAGTAGAGTACCCTGCAGTACCCTGGTAGTACCCAGGTAGAAGAATACCCTGCAGTACCCTGGTAGTACCCAGATACTAGAGTACCCTGCAGTACCCTGGTAGTACCCAGGTAGAAGAATACCCTGCAGTACCCTGGTAGTACCCTGGTAGTACAGTACCCTGGTAGTACCCTGCAGTACCCTGGTAGTACCCAGGTAGCATAGTACCCTGCAGTACCCTAGTAGTACCCACGTAGTACAGTACCCTGGTATTACCCTGTAGTACACTGGTAGTACCCAGGTAGCATAGTACCCTGCGATACCCTAGTAGTACCCAGGTAGTACAGTACCCTGGTAGTACCCTGCAGTACCCTGGTAGTACCCAGGTAGTACAGTACCCTGGTAGTACCCTGCAGTACCCTGGTAGTACAGTACCCTGGTAGTACCCAGGTAGTACAATACCCTGCAGTACCCTGGTAATACCCAGGTAGTACAGTACCCTGCAGTACCCTGGTAGTACAGTGCCCTGGGTAGTACCTGGTAGTACAGTACCCTAGTAGTACAGTAC